>NW_008681116.1:0-24441 GCF_000695815.1 Acanthisitta chloris | reverse complement strand
AGGCTGAGTGTGAACTCAACCATCACCTGTCACACATCATGGCTTGACCCTGCTGCTTGCCGCCTCATACACAGAGTGCAAGGGAAGCACTATGGACTGGAGAGATGAAAAATAAATAAACTCATGGCGGTTGACTGGTAGAGATATTGGATGCAAAACTGTAAAAACATTTTTCTTTTTTTTTTCTACTTTCACTTGTTATTTATTTCTTAGAAACTTGTTATTTAAATTCATGGATTGCTTTATGGGTGCGAATATCCTCTATAGTTATGCTTCATCCTAAGAATCAGAATTCCTTCATACAGATTTTATGGTTAAGCATAAGATCCAGAATAACAGTTCAGAGCAATACTGTATTAATACCTTACTGGTTATTTGCTCAGCACAGAAATCAGATTGATGCATGTCTCAAACACTGACACATTAGATAACATGGCAATGCAATGAATCAATGACTAACCAAGTATAATTTCCAAAACACTTCCCATGATTCTAGCAAGCTCATTTTTTACACTCTATGCAGTAGAAGTGTAAAAAGAAAAAGCCATAGCTAACACTTTTAGGCAACTTCACTGCCTTTACATGCTTGTTCTGTAATGCTAAGCTAAACAAAATGATCTAAGAAACAGTTGTATCATTGATTTTATATTCTCCCACGATGCAAACGATGCTTTAGAAGACTATGGATTATGCAGAAGAAACACTGAGGAATATGTCCAATTTAATAAAAAAAATCCCACCATGTGCTTTTGGCAGGGGCAAAAGGGAAGCTCTTTATGTTCCTCCTCTAACAATAAATTGTAACGCCCCAGGAAACCAGAGATCTTTGAAAGTTCAAGTTTTATAGCAGTTGGGAACAGAGTGCATTGACTCTACTTAGTTCTTGCCAATGCTAACGACTGTTACTGTGATCAAAGTCTAACTTAGTGCATTCCACGCAAGATTATAGTTCTCAAGGCACACTAAACAAGTTTACAGACTACAGTTTGCAGTTATGTTTTGCATTAAGGAAGAAATCAAGCTGTGGTAGCTTTTTTAGTGGCTGCCAACTTCAATCCATATTAAAAATATTCCTGATCATATTTGTGAACAGAACATATATCTAAGTAAACAAATGTGCACAATTACTTCAGTTTTTTGTGAACATGAGACAAGTTTTTATTTGGGACTTTTGACTCTCTCAATATAAACACCAGTTTTGATTTTCAAAGGCTGACTTTTCTACCATCAATAATTTTTTATAGAGGTCTAACGAGGTGCAAGAATGTTGTTTCCATTTCAAGTAGCAGCTCAGATGCAGCACCTCAGTACACTAAGTTCTGAGCCTCATTTAGCTCAACCTATAGTTCTAGTAGCCAAAGCTGCCAGTTGATAAATAGATGTACAAAGTGTAATCGAATACGAAAACCAAAACAAGGATTTACAGAACCAAAGCCAGTATTTTCTGTGCCCCCCTAAATAGTAGGATATATTTTATATTGCAGTTCTGTTTTCTCTTCTCTCCCATAACAACTAATAACTGAAACACCATATGTTAAACTTCATTTAGTTGGACATTCTCAATAGCTATAAGGAAGAGGAAAGAAAACACACAAATGTGAGAGCTCCTAATTTTCTGCTAAGAATTTAGGCCATGAACAAAATCAAAAGCTCTTATTACTCCCTAACCAATATCCAACACAGGTATTTCAAGTGGCCATATCACCTGTGTTTATTTGCTTGACTGAAACATTGTTTTGAGCCATGCTGCAGTAACACTTAAGACAAGTAAACTTCCCAAAGACCATAAATCATACTCTGCTAAGCAGTAATGCATAAACCATGCTAAACCTCCCCTGCCCAAAAAAACTTCAACCACAAACACAAAAGTGGTTCCATATGCTGGAAGTACTGCACAACATAATAAAAAATTCACTCTATCATTTGAACTTCACAACAAAAAGTGATATGGAAAGGCATTTGTCAGCAGCTAGCGATACCTTGATGGTGCCCACACAGCCTGCCAATTACTTAACACCACAACTATTTCAGTATTTGCTGTCCACAGAAGCAAAAGCTGATCTAAGCCTGGTCTGTTAAACTTTCTGCTCTTTCCCCAGGAGTGTGCCTGTAACACCTCTGTGCCAGCATTAGCTCCTACAAGGCTATAGGATAAGCTATTTCAGGAAGCTGTCCAGGAAGCTAATCCAAGACAGAAAATAACTGTAGGTAATCTGACAATCTAGAATGATTTCAATAGTCACAGATACACACAACTGGCCAAAACTTCAGATACTATTCCCAAAATAGCACTTCAACAGGAGTTAAGCATGTCAAAGCCCTTAGAAATGCAGAGAATTAATACAGATTATTCTCCAGATCTAATTCCTTGACTGAAGGCCAATTAAGCTTTTAAAAAGAACTTTGTATGATATAGCTTGCTTTAGTGTAGAATTGAGCTGTAATGAAGCATAGTTGCATAATTAGTGGATAGTCAGTAATATGAGAGCAGAACAAAAATGTCTTCTTACATCATTATATTCACATATTAAAAAGGTAATTTATTTCAAGAATCAGTACAGGTAATCTTTTCTACCTGGAATAAATTCCCTCAGGTTATCACAGCATAGCATTGTTTAACTGAGCTGAACAATTTCTACTGGTTTGTTTCTGTAACAAGTGTGCCTTTGCATCTGTCTCCCTTCCTAGTCTCTCAGGAAACCATACAGTAAGTTTCTGTTATTAATGCAAATGAGCAGGTAGGATACAAAAGAAGTCTATTTCCCAACTCCAAATTCAAGAGGGATATTTGCTCTGCAAAAGACTGTAGACCTGAAGACTCTCTTGTGTAATAACGTTTTCCCATTTGCAAAAAAAACTCCCCTCATATTTTTTGATCTGTTATTTGAAAATAGTTACTGTAATTTTTTTGAAAGAAAGGAACCCAAGATGGCAATAAAAATAAAGTTAGACATGAACCTAACCCTAATCACCTATATAAACTGCTACTTTTCCTCTCCCAGATATTGCCATAACTTCCTCATTACTGATCGCTGTTGATTACAGAGCTAATGCTGAGCCACAAGTTGTATTGACTTTTAGTATTTTTGAAGGGTTGAGGTCTTTCAAAGGGGGAGTGTTTTCATTTTTTCGTAAGAGGGTACCAGAAATTTTAGCATGTGTGGTAGTACAGAGTTTCAGCAGCTGATGAACCACTGAAGAAGGCATGGGAAGAACAAGAACTAAAAAACAAATACAACACGAATAGGAAAATTCAAACACTGCTCAGCATGAAGCAATTATATAAGGATCAGCTTAAATGTCTGTGCAGTTCTGCAAAGCAAGAGGTTCTATTTTCCACATCTTCAGACATCCTAGATCTTACAAACAAAAGAATGCTCGGCGGAAGACTCGTGGCAGAATAAAGAGGATCTTGAGGAGCTGGCAACTATTCTAGTCTCAGCAGTACCTGCCTTTCAGGAGCTATCACACAGAAGGGAGAATGAGCTGAATCTATGAAACTTTTTGGTAAAGGCCTATATCCTTTTTTGGCAGCTTTGGATATGAAATACCTGTCACTTGAGAAAGTGTAAGCTTCAGTAGCATAACGTTTAACAGAAACACTGTTAGAGGAGTCTTGTGTTAATTGCACTCATCTGCCACTTGAACACAGGACCAGGATCAAACCACCCTTGAAGCCAACATGACGTTTCTCCTGTGGAGCCCAGATCTTACTGCTTGCTACCAAAGTAATTTTAAACAGACCTACATTTTCCACACATAAAAGTACCCATAGGACTGATTTAGCTATTTATACGCTCTACTGCAGCAAAAAAGTGAGCCAGAATCCATGAGTCTTAACAAAGAACTTGAATCAAACCTCATCCAAACCTTGCCCAAAGGATAAGCCCAAATTTAAAACTCATTTAATTTGCAAACTTGAAGTGAATTAGAAAAATGAAAACTGCGTAAGTGTTCTTAAACTTTCATCTCTTTGAAATACAAGATTTCTCTATTTCCAAGAAAATAGTTAAGTAGCTTTAAAAAAAGCCAGTAAAGTACATTAAAAAGTCACAACTATATTAAAAATATCACATAATTTAATATAAAAAAAACTTCCCCAAAGTACTCAGTTCTAATCCAGTCTGTAGACGGCCTGTAAATGCTTTAAATGCCAAGTTAGACAAAATGGCTAGGAAAACAGCCTTTTATTTTTTTAACTAGACAAATTAAGCACAGCTATCAAACTGGGGAAGCCTGTTAAAGCACCCATTAAAGCAGAACATTCTATACCTTTCAGCATCACTCCATTTGCTTAGCATTTCATCCTAATGCTTCACCCAAACAGACCACACAGTAATGATACAGCCGAGAAGTAAACTCATCACTGTAACTCTCCTCTTCCAGCAATCACTAACTGGAATGAAGAATTTAGCAGTCCAATAATATTAAGCTATAAAAGTAATGTCTTGCCAAGTACATTCCCCCCCCTTGAACTCTTCAAAACATATGGAATTTAGAAAAATATCTGATTGTAGATTATTCTTAATCAGAAACAAATCCTACCTACCAAACAATGATAGAATACACAGATACTGAAAATACAGCACTGCTTTATTCTATTACTTCTAACCTTTTACTTCTAGCTAGACTTGCTTTGTTTTGTGGTTTGAAATACATACATGGAACAGGAACAAAGGCAGAAAATCCACTAGCATATTGTAAAAATTTATTAGCCATTGAGATGACAAAAAAGCTTGTGAAGACTTAGCAAGACTGTCAGGAGCAATCAGCAAATAAAGGCTTTACTTAGAAGCATTAAAGGCTGAGTTCTCAAATATCAGAAACATCAGAATCCAGAAAAAAAAAAAAAGCCCAAACACAATTATCAGAAGAGAACCTGCCTGTACCCTATGCTATTTTTAAACTTTCTACAGCTCAAGATTCCAGAAAATTTTACTTTTATCTCAATGGTGTGGTGAGTTTTGCATGGTGGAAGGAGAGAACAGAATCTCAAAAGCAGTTACGAAGCTGTCTAAGCAAATCAGCAAAATTGGCTGCCATACATCTCACTTTTTAAAGTTATTCTGTCTAACACAGTAAAGCTTAAGCATCACTTTCAGAAGAAATTCAGTGGGCAGTATGCAGTACCTACCTAAGGGACCGAATTACCCACAGAGAGGCTATTTCTTAGGAAGTGCTCCAGCCAAATTAAACATCCTAAAACAGTAGGCCTGGATGTTTTCTTAACCTTTAATTCTGCAGGAGACATCGACAGGACTTTTTGCTCACAAAGCTACAGCACTTACTATCATTAAGCAACTCAATAAGCTACTTGACTCAAAGGAGAGATGTGTAAGCAAAATGCCTTGGCTATTCGAACAGGTTGGGGGGCACGAGGAGGTCAGGGGAGAACAAAAACCTAGCAGAGCCCTAGGAATGCAGCCATATTCCTTTACAGTGCTCTGAAAGGAAGTTTAAATTTTCAGGAAAGTCATCGTAACAATAATGGATATGCAGGAGAAATGAGATTCTCTTCTTTCTTGCTCCAAAGGTGCTTTTATTTATCAAGTTATCCCACAGGACAAGTCAACAGACTTGCATGACCTGTGTATGCTAACTTGAGATCTTCAAGATCATGCTGTACATCAGTTCCTTCCACCCCTACATGAAGAGCTATACAGCAACACTTAAAGTGTGCCAGTGGTAGGAAGCAGAACAAGAGATGAACTTACTCCAACTTGCAATTACACTTCTCAGCATATTTACCTTTCATATTTTGTTTTGCTTAAAAAACAACTGCACTTTAAAGTAAAGCAATTTATCTGGCACGGATGAGATGGGAGGCCTTGCTGCCCATTTCACTACCATATGGTAGAACAGGATTTGCAGGCAATTAGATGTTCCAGTAAGAAAACTTGTTTATTTCTTCCCTCCTTAGTTGATGGGTCAGGACTATTCTGAAAAATGGTCCTAGGAAATGTATTCTGCCCATGTACTATTCCAACTTTGGAAACAAAAAGACAGGAAAAGTCAAAGGAATATCCTCATTGAATTATTTCTAGAGACAGTTGTACAAAATGGAATAATAGATATTTGGCAAGGAAACTACCTATTCAATATTTGTATTTAGACATGGTTGCTAAGACAATATTGTAAATTTTAATTATGAAAAAAGTCTTCATCTTTCCACACAATTATTAATGTTTTGTATTGTGGTTATCTTGATCAGGAAACAAATTAATCTGTGGAAGTTCAAGAAGTTAACCATCCATTATTAGGAGATTCCATCATCACTTAGATGCTTCCTGAATCTTCATGAAGGCTCTCAGAACACACAGCCCTTCCATTTTCTTTCCCAATCCTTTCATAACATCTGCCAGAAGAATGTGCAGACAGACCATACCCTGGATGAATGTTGCAGTATATCCAAACAACTAAAGAAGTTTCTCTCTTTCACAAGGATCTTAGGAAAAGATTTAGTCTTCAGCAAAGTGGGGGAATAAACTCCACAGCCTCTCTCCTACTGAGCTTGCCAAGACTATCTAGAAAAAGACTTACTTGTAAAGAAAACAAACCAGATTATTTTTTTTGCCTCTCGCTTAGCAAAGGAAGAGAAATACAAATTTGTTCTGATGCTTCTTCTTGAAATATAGAACCTTGACTAATTTAGAGAAAAAGATAATAAGAGAATGGTGTGGCTTTTTTAAAGAAAACACCACAAAGAAGTTATCTATAATAGCAATGGTTAAAACAATTCTCTTAATTTTCATTTCCAGGTGGGTCAAGAGTGTGCAGAAAGGACTGCTTTGCTTTCTCCTGCATTGTTCAGAAGACACTGCACAAGCCATAAGAGAAAGAAAACCCCACCTACTGTACTTCAGAAAGAGAGAACAGATGAGTCACTGGAGTCACAGCCAAACATACAAGGGTTTCTCTCTTTGTCAAACAAAGCAGTGCTAAACACAATCTACTTTTTCTTTTGGGGTGGGGTGGGGGGGGGGAGGGGGGAATCAGATACTGAAATCTGAACCAGAAAGATGACTTAGTATGACTGAAGCAGAAACATGTTGAATGTTCAAGTTTAAGTTTTTTTGTTGGCTTCCAGGTTTTTCTGGGTTTTTCTGTATCACCCCACCTGCTGGAGCATAAATGTTTATAAATATATATCTCAGTGAGAATTTATGTGAATTTGCATTGGGGGAGGGGGGAATCAGATACTGAAATCTGAACCAGAAAGATGACTTAGTATGACTGAAGCAGAAACATGTTGAATGTTCAAGTTTAAGTTTTTTTGTTGGCTTCCAGGTTTTTCTGGGTTTTTCTGTATCACCCCACCTGCTGGAGCATAAATGTTTATAAATATATATCTCAGTGAGAATTTATGTGAATTTGCATTGTACACAAACAGTGCATTGTATACAAACAGCACATACACAATTGCAAACCAAATATTGTATTATTTCTTTTCCTGAAGCAAAATGTATCTGATTTTCATAATATTTTCATTCCACTTGCACAATTATTATGGATCTTACAGTCTTACCTACAAATTTACAACATCAAAACCTCAACTTTCATTAAAAATACAATTACCGTTTGTTTCACTCCGAAATGAAGCTTGACAAGATCTTCTACATTACATAATATCCAAAAAAACCCCAATACAAACAAACAACAGCAACAAAACCCTAAACAAAGAAAAACCCCCAAGCTTCAAGTTTAGTTTTCCCCCCAGCCATGTCACTTGATTTTGTGCCCTGACTTTGGACTAATGACACAATACTGCAAACCAAGCAATAACCTCCATTTCACTGTAAACCTTTAATATTTGATTGTTTTCATGTCAGTTAGATTTAACTCAAAGAAGTTATTGACAAAGATTTTTTGAAAAATGAATACCTCGGTCTGACCTTCATGGGCACTGCACTCATGAGTGACACGAATGGCCTAAAATTAAAACATATTTAAATCAGACTTCAAGTGAGACTTTCAGTGTTTTAAGAACCACAGTATGTTCTTCATTTTATCAAATGACATAAAAACCTATTTTTGTTTGGTGCTTATAATAAATAAGAATATTGATGAACAAATAATCTCTACTTCCAAGGAAAGACCAATATTTCAAGTTCATTACAGTCAATTCATATCAAATACCTGAGTTTGTAATGGCACTTGTACACACAGAGAACATTACAAGCATTTTTGTTATCTATCATTTCTTGAGCAGACAAAATCATTTACATAGAAGCTCTGATCAGACATTTTGTGTTCAGCATTTCTATAGAAAATGTCACTGAACCTCTCCTGATCCTGTTTGTTACTACTTCCCTCAGCCACACATTAACACTCATATTCCTGAGGGCTCCACAATAAACTTAAATTGAAGTCAGACTTAGGAATCATCAAAGTTTTCATTCTGAAAGAGGATTATCATTACCATCAGGAGCAACAGCACTGTTCTCTTTCCACCACTGGCCAGATGTTTCTGCCACATCCTTTCAAACAGCCACACTAATGATGTGGCTAACCACATTATCAGCTAGCTCATCTCATTGTTCGGGGTGGTATGGGAAGGACATCATATTTCAGCCAAATCTGCTCTGTGCCTCAGCTGCTACAGCCATGGAGAAGGCACAAATGTACACAGGTGGCAGAAGGACCACCCTACCAGCAATAGCCCCAGAGCAGCTTGAATTGACCGTTAAACTGCATCCTGAACCCACAAAAAAAAGAGAGATTATGAACACATTTCTCATGCACTTCAAAGTAATTTTAAACTAAGCCAGTGAATTAACATGGATGAGGAACACTTGACTAAACCCATTCCGCTGACTGAGCTATAGGCAGGAATACTCTAAAATACCAAAGCACCTTTCTTTGTAGAAACAGTCTGATCACAAGCTCACTGTAAAATCAAATTGTTTAAGTGCTTCACTCAATCATGTCCTGAGAACAGTACCTGTTCATGCAAGTAATTCTTAAACCATTTAAAATAAAAAGTAAAAACACATGATACTAACTTCATAGGTTTCTAGATACTTGGCCCTCTCTTCAGGAGTCATAGATAACGAATCTTCTAGGAACTTTTTCAGTGAAGAATTAGTTTCTTTAAAAAAAAAAGGTGTAATTAGTGTCATGATTTAATTCTAACTTCATTCAAAGCTTACAGAATCCAACAAAAGATTTGAAGATAGAATTACACTGTATCTTTAAGACACTGAAGGCTGACTGCAAGAGGAACTGCTACCTGCTGCAGTGTGCAGTGTTTTCCAGTGCTTTAGTTCATGAACTAGTACAAAATACTGGTTTTATAATTATAGGCAGAAATGTGCTTTGAATAGAGTTCATCATTTATGAATGGTTACATTCAGAGAAAATAGTACAAAATGTATCCTTCCCTCCATGGCTTCCCAGAGTTAAGGAAAAAAAGGAAATGCCAACAAAAAAACAACCAAAAAAACTTACCAAAGTTCATTTTATCTCTGTTGTTTGCAATAGCATGAATTAGGCCAATTGTTCCACAAGCATTGTTGATGGTCTGCTTCATGAAATACACTGATGATTTGACATCTTGCCCCTTAGCTTTTATTCTCTCTTCTTCTTCTGTTCTGAAGGTTTCATACTAGAAGGGAAGTGAAAGACATTTCACAAATAGTACAAATAGCTACATTATTCAAGCAAAAAAGCAACCGCTAACTAATATTGTAATTTAAATGTTTAACGTTTGTGGCCTGACAAGTATGTGTAAACTTACTTGAACAGCTCTGTATTGTTTCTTTAACCAATGCCTTGACACTAGCCAAAAACCAGGCATACTTGAAACAGAATTTTGAAATGTGTTATCTAACATAACTTCAAGAATGTTTAAAATATTTCCTTGATCTGAGCGCCTGTCACCATCTCTCTCCAGTCCAACTAAAGGCTTTGTAAGGACAGAGGTCTCAAGGTGCTATCAAGAAAACTGTAATACTCCAGGTGATTAATCACCACGTAGCATTCTTACAAGTTCCATTGTTACAGTTCATTTTTCCCAGGAGTATAAGCCAAGATTTATATAATGCTCACAGCCCCAAAACAAGCCCTTCAAAAGCCATATTCACACAGTGAATGTTTATTTTCTGTAGTAAAAAAAAAGCAATGTAGCATGACTGAACATACTTATAGCATTTGTTTTACAAAGATCAAAATGGACTAAAAGCCATTACACTGTGCAGTAGTGTGCTGGTTTTGGGGGGGCTTCTGCTGGTTGCAGCTTGCTGGTTTTGTGGGGGGACTGCTGGGGTTTCTGGTTGGATTTGTTTGGTTTGTGTTTTTCCTTTGGTCTTAAGTTTTTTTAAGATTTTCTTTTCAAACAGGAAAAAGAAAGAAAACCACAAATAAAATACTGAAGTAGACTGGCTTTTTATATAAGCCTGACAAAAGTAAGTATGAATGCAGAATGTTATCATGGAACTCTTTCTGAAAACTCATGAGAAATCTCCCTTAGACTCTACGCACTGTAAGTAACAAAAAATCAAGAAATTTTTCCAGCATCATATTCCACACTTGTAGGTTGTCTGAATGTTCTGAACAGTCTATGTAACAGCAAGAACATTATAAAGCTTTTTTAATTCAGCACCACTTATCTACAAGTTAACAAAAAATACCCTTAATTGAGATTAAAATTTCATAAAGCATAATCAGACAGATAGTTCAGATTAGAGAAAGTAAACAACAGAGGTGCCATTCACTCTCTGCCAACCAAAATAAACTCCATGGCAAAAATAAATACATAAATACTGAGAATAGCAAAAATATTATTTTGAGCAAGGGTTAGACCACAGCACATCAAAAGGTCCCTCCTAACCTGAGCTATTTCATGACTTATACTCATAAGACGATGTCCAAAATGCCCAGTGCTCACAGTATTCACTTTGTCTAGAACCTACAGTGCAGACTAAGAAAGCCATTGACCTTTAAACTGGACCACAACCCTTCAATTATCTGTGTGTTAAGAAGAGTATCCTGCCCTAAAAGCAAGTTCAAGCAAATTGATACATAGAAAAACATGAAATAATAGAACTTCTAGACAGAAGAACAGACACATTAGGAAAGTGTCTGCAAAGGCAGCAAGGCTAAGTAAGAGGCACACTTTCATAAATGTAGACAGAAGTAGATAATGAATTAAATAAAAGCATACTATTACAGGTCATATTGAAAGGGAGGCTGAGGAGGGGAAAACTACCCCAGAAATACAAAATAATGCTCAGGAGTCTTGTGGAGTTCACACTGAACAACAAAAGCTTCAGAACACTGGGACTTCACAGCAAAGATTCAACCTTCACACCTTCAGGCTAAACAGTTGATAGAAACACTTGAGTCCCTTATGTTTCAGAAGGATTAACATGCAGAGTATTTGGCTGGTGGTCAAATCTGACTGATCAATGCAACAGAGCATATGTTGTTTCTCTGGTTTTGTTTGTCATATGGTTGTTCAGGATGAAATCAGATACACCTTCTGGAACAAGAGGAAGACTGTTCTCTCCCGTGGGATGATGCTCCCATAGCATGGTTAAAAAAAAGAAAGCTCTGGACAAGCAGGAGGAAAAAGAAAAGTAAGTCATGGAAGGGGCTCATACCTGAAGCTCAAGCAGAGACAGAAATGACAGCACACAGAAAACAATGCCCCCAAGGTGACAGAAAGGACATTTTGTGAAGACAGGTGAGTTAAGAGTTTGCTTAAGTTCAAAACTCTCAAAGTGGCTGAAATCAAGCCTGAAAAGGATTGCCTGCATAGCTGTTTTGGAGAAACTGAGAATGCAAAGGTTAACAGGGCCTCATGTGTAAGAAGACTGACCTAGCCACGCTCCTCTCCATTTAAACACGTTTTGTTGCAGAAGATAAGCTTTAGTAGCTACGTGGTTTGTCCTTATAAACCACATAGTCTTTTGGAGAGACATATTAAATGGATGAAGTTTGGGCAGATTCACTTCAAACGTTTTGGCTAACCTTGCCACAGTCACATAAGATTTTTATAAACTGAAAGATCAATATGAATCACACTACGTAGAAACAGATGATGAGACAAAATAAGCAGACTTGAAGGTTTAACCAAATCAAGTATTTCAAAGTCTAACATAGAGAAAGAAGAGGGGACGAATTCTCTTTCATCTTAGAAATACACCCCATCTGTCCAAGAAGTGAATGCTGTATTGGTACTGATGACCGAACTGAAAGTGGACTGAAATTTGGTCAGTGCAACAGGACAAAAACTCAAAAAATAGTTGCATTTGATATAGTCCTACACCCTACCTCTTATTCTGCATCTGCTATTGTAGCTCTCTGCTAAAAATAACAGAATTCAGCCATTTCACAGTGCTTATTAAAAAAAATCCCAGCCTTAAATATTCTGTAATAGAAAAATGTGAGGCATATTTCTCTATGCCTCTACATTAGCTTTTCCCATTCCAATCTGAAAAGAAATCAAAAATATACATGCAAGGCTACCAAATGAAGGTTCTGAACAAAGCATTTTGTTGTGTTACTTTTGATTAAGAAGTCCTTTAATAAGGCTTGAGTCTCATCTTGATTCTATTATGACACTCAAGTACAAGATGAAACTGTTCATTCCTATTTCATTTATGACAAAATTGATTAACTGATTATTAAGCAAACATTTACCTTTTCTGTTATTGGAAAGAGAAGTAGCACTGCACATACAGGTCTTGGCACCATGCTAAGCAGTTCTGGTTCCATACCATAAACATCTACAAATTGCCAGTCAGGATGTATACCCAGCTGTTTGAGGAACTGAAAAAGAAAAAAATAGCACAATATTAAATGAATATAATCATACACCTATTTTTTAAAAAGCAAACTAGAGTACTTACTATGCAAAATACATCTCAACAACCCATACTCTCCAAAATTTAAAGAGACTAAATGAGACCCCAAGTTTAATAAATGAGGCTGAAGAAACCATAGTGCTTACAGAGACACAGAAAATTTCCATGGTTTGTGTATTTAAAGAGTCTTTATGAAGGGGAAATAGAAACACTCCCAGCACTATTTCTGAATCATTTCAACCATTTTAAAAGTGTTTTGCCACAAAATGGAAGAGTACTGAATATTCACTTCAACCAGAAATCATCAGAGCACATATGAATAAACTTCCACCATCTGACTCCATGAGTTCCTGGCACCAGTGTTCACACTGGAACTGCTAGGTTTCAGCAACCTATGAAAATGGTGATCTTCAATGGCCTTTAGAGCAAAAAGACACAAGACCACACATCTTAATAGGTGTACCTTTTCAAGTGTTCTTTTACATGAAAAATCCTTTCAAACTATGATAGAGTAATATATTTGGACGTAGAAAAAGATTAGATGCGCACTTTCTAATCAATATCCTTATACTCAGGTAAGTTAAGCACCTCAATAACAGTTGCAGAATTAGCAACTGCATGCAATCAAAGACAATTTGAAATATTTACTTTGTCAGAATCTAGAAGACCCTAATGAATTCAGGAACTATTGTTACTATACACACACTGACCATTCATAACTGTATGAAGAAACTAATTATACACAGAGCCTCTTTTGAAACACTAACTCTACAGATGCAAGAACCACACTTGGAGAAAGAGACGGGAGAACCATATGTATTTTCAAAAAAGTTAACATTTCACAACTCATTCTATTTCTGCTGGAAGAAAACATATTCTATAGGAAAATATTCATTCACCTGGGGCTCTTGAGCTTAAAATACTGAAAGCCTGCTGATAAACAGCTGCAAACTTAAATGTCTGAAAAAATATGCAGCAAGCAATATTCCTCTACCCTCTCCAATGGAAAATCAGTGAAGTCCTAAAGCATTCTTGGCCAGCTCTCAAGAAAGCTCAACTTCACAGCTCCTGATACTGTTACCAAAAGTGATACTGTAGAAGACCAGAGCAATTTACCCATTATCTTTCTCACAGGGGAAAGATTACTTTAAAAGCTTCACCCTACTTCCCAACACTGTTTGAGGAAGTTTAATTATTGATACATTTGCATTAGAGATGCTTAAGAGTAATATGAAATGATAAGCCTAAGTAAAAGGCATAAACTACTTCATTTTCTTTCCATAACCCACCCAGAGGATTAAGTGGTGAGGCCACACTTTGAATCCTGTATTCAGTTTTGGGCCCCTCACTTCCAGAAAGATGCTGAGGTGCTGCAGAGAAGAACAATGAAGCTGAAGGGGCTGGAGCACAAGTCTTACAAGAAGCAGCTGAGGGAGCTGGGGGTGTTTAGCCTGGTGAAAAGGAGGCTGCAGGGAGCCCTTACTGCTCTCTGCAACTACCTGAAAGGAGGCTGCAGGCAGGTGGGTGCTGGTCGCTTCTCCCAGGTAACAAGTGACAGGGCCAGAGGAAATGGTCTCAAGTTGTGCCAGGGGAGGTTTAGATTGGATATTTGGAAAAGTTTCTCCACTGAAAGGTTGGTCAGGCATTGCAACCAGCTGCCCAAGGTAGTGGTGGAGTCAACATCCCTGGAGGTGTTCAAAAGGCATATGGATGTGGTGCTTAGGGACATGGTCCAGTGGAGAACATAGAGTTGCTGGGTTAACAGCTGAACTCAAGGATCTAAAGGTCTGTTCCAGCTTTAATGATTCTATGACTGTATGATTCTAGAGAGCAGGTTTACATATCTGCACAAGAATTCAGTAACAGTTATGACATGTCTGTAGGCTCATACTTGCATAGATGTAACTGCAAGAAATACCCAAAATATTTTATTAAAACAAAACATGAGAACATATGACAAAATACAAGTGTCTTCATCTAACATAGGATCCCTTCAAACAGCAGTTTCAGCTTGTGTTGGGCAAGAGGCAACGTGGTTGTCTCTCCAGAGACAGAGCCAAGGGGGTGACCCTCAGTATTCAGAGATACAACAGAGACAGTTTTCACACAGGCTGAATGTAGAGACAACAAGTACTTACAAAGCATAAGGAAGATGCTTACCAGTTACACTTAGGAATATCTTCTACGATGGGGCAAAACTATAAGCAAGAGACATACCCCAAAGTTTATTAAGAGAATGAAGCTGCAGTTTGCAGCCAATGTTTTGAAGGGGAAGAACACAAACTCTGTGCTTTACCATATTAAATGCATTATTCTCTTTCTGTTTTACACTGCAAGACATCGCCTGAAAAAATAGATAATTGAAATCTTGGAAAAATTAATATGGCTCTCAGTGTATCTACAGCGATAGCTCATATTGTTCAGAGAGCTAGGTCAGTATTTGATTCTGCCTGCATTGCAAAATACAGATTGCAAAATTGAATTTTCTTTCCATAAGGTGATGTAATGAAATGCAATTTTTCTATTTTTTAATCTTTTTTTATTCCTACCTCCTAATGAAAAACATGAATTGACCATAAATTCAAAAAGGAAAAGGCAGATGAAGGGGGGAAAAGTGTCTTAGCAAGCACTTAAGTAAATTTTGGTCCCTTACGCAGAGGTTTTTGGGACTAGGCACAAGTAACAACTAAGGCTTTGCAGAACCAACCCTTTTTTACTTGCTTAAAAAACAAAACAATTTTGAAGTACAGTAAGAAAACATACCCAGAAAACTGTTTATGTAATATACCAAAATCCTTTGGTTCTGTACCATCTTTAGTCTTTCCAAGACTTGGAAGAAGGCTAAATTGCTATTAAAAAGGTAAAGTGCTGAGTATTTACTAGCTGATGAAGCAAAAGACAGTGTATTTTGAACTCCTATTGTAACCCTCTGCATTGTGAAGATAATTACCACTTTGTGAATAGCAAGAAAAAAAATCCAGAAGAGAAGGGAGTACCTGTATGGATGCATTAAAATATTATTCGTACTTCCAGTATTTTTCTTATTAAGACAGTGACTAATCTTTCCCTCATTTTAATTGCAGAAAAAGTCATTAGTATTTTGCAAGATTACATAAAATAAGGGTACCAAACCCCAACAATAAAAAAACAACACTCACCTAGAAAAAGACCCCACAACCAGAAGAGGCAATGCTAGACAATCCCATGAAGCTACTGGACAAATAAGTGATTTAGGTCCTTAGGTCCTATCCTTTTCTACACAACTGGGAAAAAACCCACCGACCAACCAAGCAACCAACCAACACTAATAAAACCAACCCCCTCAGACCCTAGACCAACAAAACGCTCACTAAACCCAAGAACAGCTACTCAAACTCCTGAATGAAGTATTTCACACATTTAAAACTCCTCTGACAGAGTGCCTTCCATGACTCACATTACCATACTGCCTAGAAAACTTGAGAAGCTAAGAAATTATAACTTCCAGTAAAAAAAGAGAGTGATGACAAGAAATGATGGTCAGCACTCCAGGGAAAAGCAAGGGCACAGGCTTAGTATGACAAGCAGTGATCTTAACACACAACCAGCCCAACAACATCACTGTAGAATCACAAACCAAAAATAAAATACTAAGAAAACTCAAAACAGGCAGAGAAAATATCTCTGTGTATCAAGAGGGTTTCACTCAGGTCTGGGGAAAAAAAAGATAGAAATAGCCTTCTGAAAATTATTAAGTAGATGTTAAAAATTATGCAGCATAAGCCTCTGCGTAAGAGAGACTGACAGATGCGTAACAGACAAACAATAGATGGAAGAATGGGAAGAATCCTAAAAATATATGTGGAGCTGATTTTTAATGTGGGCACATGCAAAGAAAAAGATGGAGTTCAACCACTGACAGTGAGGTATGTAATCTATTGCAACTGTGTTCAGAATGGATAAAAGCAAGGCAAGACTGTATTTAACAAGGTCAGGGAAAAGCAATTTTGTAGGAATGAAACCAAGTCATTAGGAATCAGGGAAAGTTCTTTAAAGAGACAAAAATCCATATTAGATGTGACACAGAAAGGTCAGAAAATGAGACTTCACAAGCAGCAGCTTCAAATTTGACAAGTTACACTAATACCTTAGTAATACCTACATTAAACCTCCCTTTTTTTTTTTCCCCTCCCTCAGTCATTTTCTGGCTCTTTCCTAGGCCAGACAAAGATGCTGGTACAAAAAGGAGTCAGTTATGCACGGGGAAGTGAAGCAGCCCCTTCCCCACTGCCAAAACCATTCCTGTTTTAGGACAGCAGTCATGTTTTTTAGACAGTGTCACTTGTAGGGAGAGACCTCTGCTGCTTCGTGTTCCAATTATTCAGTAATTGCTCAAGCAATTTTATTCTGCAGATACCTACTGTAAGGAGCAGTTAGGGTACTCTGGGGCTCAATCACTTTCTGCTGTTTACTTCCTCTTATTGATATTACGTACACAAGGTAACATAAAATAGTAGCTTTATATTTCTCTAGATCTGTACAAGAGAGTATCAAATACTCTTTCTCAGCCACCGCTTATCACATTGCTGACTATTCTTAACTAGTAGGTCATCAAGCATTTACCTTAGAAAAACCCCCAAAACTCAGCTATATTGCAGAATTCTTACAGGAGCTCAGGAAGAACAAACCCAGAAAAAAACCCATATGTCTGTATCAAGTATTACCTTTTTCAGAAGTTTATTTTTACTGATTGTCATATTTTCGGTTGTCTATTTTCTTGTATTAAAATACCTTCCTGAAACACTTCCTGGTCCAGCTAACCATTAGACAAAAAGACACTTTTGAAATGACTTTACACACACACATTCTTTATCTGCACTTCCTATGAATTTCTCCTTTTCCCCCACAGTATTCCAGAAGGCCCTTCTTTCTCACCAATTATTATGGTCTACAACTGGGTAAGGGAGAGCACAGAGAAGATGGAGACAGACACATCTCAGCAGCACATAGCAGAACAATGAGAAACAAGACAGAGGTTGGAACACAGGGAAGTTTGAACTTGACAAGAAAGGCATTTCAAAATAATTTTTTAAGGCAACAAACATGATAAAACACTACCACAGGCTGCCCAGGAAGCTGTGGAGTCTCTGTCCTTTGAGAAATTCAGGACTTGACAGGTTGCTGAGCAGCCTGTTTTGAACAGAGCATGGTTGGTCTGCAGAGCCCAAGAGGTCACTTCCAGCGTACCTTGTTCTAGTCTAAATGATCACAAACTGCAAATCTGTACGTCTAAATATTAGTTTATAGCAAAACGATTACAATAAGCACATTATACATGTTACCTGTCAGCATGTGGTATAACTTATGCTGTTTTCATCGTTGGTACCATTACTTTAACTTATTAACTGTTAAGCACTGGAAGAAGCACAGAGCAATTAGCTTTAATACACGACTCTGTTCTGAGGAACACTGGCTACCTTTTAGGTTCATGAAATTTATTTAATTTAAGCTTTTGTCTTTATTTATTTAGTTTTAAAGAGACTCAAAAGTAGAATGCAAACCCAATGGACAAAGGCAACATCTTGACCCAGGTGACTTGACTTCAGCAGTTTCAAATACTAATTCAGCCAACGCAGTTACAGAACCAGTAGGGAGATTTGATCCATGGGGTTGATGGAGATGTGGAGAGGATAGTGAGGTAAGACACTGTAAGGGTGCAATTTATTTAAACAGGAAACTTCTGAAGCAGTAAATGCACAATTTAAGTATTGTGCGAAGTAGCCATGTGCTTTTGTACTTTGTCACTCACATGTAAAAACAAAGCGAGGAGAAAAAACCAAAACAAAATAGGGCTTGGAAATTTAGGTGCAAGCATTTGCAGATATTTCAACCTGGACACATTCTAAACGTGACCAAGGCATTATACACAAAACTGAATTTTCCACATTTTACTGTGGTATTTGTATACAAGTTGGAACTATGAAAACATAAAACTGGCAAAATGCACAAACATTTCCACTTAGATGAAAAAGTCAAAGAGTTTCTATTGGATGAACCAACTGTTGTAAACCTCTTCTAAGTACACAGGCAAACCAAGACACTACCAGAGTCTACATTTTATTGTACTTTGCCTCAGTGGATTAAAGCATCACTGTACCCCAACAAAATCACAGCTAAGACTTTCTTCTGCAGAAACAAAGTGTGCCTGTGGCTTCAGGAAACTGGAAGGTCTAAATCTAAATAAACCAATTAAGACAATCAATATTTCTTAACTTTTTCATTAAACTGGAAGAATTTTTGGCACTTTGTTGAATTGAAGCTAATCTTTTCTCTAAAAAAAGTGAGACACTGAGTAAAATATATGATGGAATTATCATCAAGTAAAAGAAAATTATTGACTCCTTAAAGTATCCAATTCTCATTAAACTAATCTATACTATGAATAAAAATGAACAATATTTTACTTTCAATTCTTTATATATAATTTCTGGAGGCATATAACAAAACCAAGACTGTTTCAGAAGTGAAATTCCTTTCTAGAAATAAGAGAAACACCCAAATATTTTCCTGTTAGGGCATTAGATGTAGTTCTTAATTCTTTCATCATGACATTTATGGAATTAAAATGAAGGAATCATTTTTCAATGAATTTTAGAGAACGGCATCACATCAGTCCTATGCAGCAGCTGTAGAAACTTTAGTTCTATACAGCAGGTCAAAAGGCACACCAGCAGCAAACAGATAAGGTGGATTATTTTTCTTTACCAACTACTCCTCACTTAGCATGGCCACAATAAGGTTTTCCTCAAACAAGAGATGTGCCATTAATAAACATAGTTAAGAAAGTCAAGATTTATTTCAAATTCTTTAACATCCTCAAGCTCTGTATTATAGGACCTCACCACAAAGTTCAAACAAGACAGTCTATTTGTCATCACATTTTTTTAAAAATATTTATTTTTTCAAAATTGCTGTGAAGGAGAACAAAGAACACTCTCCACTTCATGGAAGTCGTGATAAAACTTACACTCACAAAATTCTTATCCTTTCAACTGTGTTAGTTTCTTCAGGGTGTCTAACAGAGCAGCACTGACTTACAGGTAGTGTTCCTGTTTTCAAACAGAGAAATATAGATTTTTAACATATCTGTGAAGCACTTTCAAAGCTTAATATTCAGTATGCTCAGGCACTGCCATGTATATATTGCAGCAGGGCATCCCCACAGGCAGCAATGCAAAGCATGCAGGAAACTGGGCTAACCAGCTGCCCCAGGCTTCCTCCCAAACCATCCCAGAGACCAAGAGCTTTAGAACATCTCCAACAGAGTCCTGAGGTGCAGCTACGGAGCCACTGGTTCAAACGGGATAACATGTTGCAAAAGACACTTCAGAGGCCTGTTTCTATGGTCTAGAAAGTTATGCATAACAGGCAAGAACTGGACCAATCTTCTAAATAAGCTGTTATTTGTTTGGGTTTTTCTTACAGTTTTACCAAGACAACAATTGGATTCTACTGGTTCTGGTGGTCTTTCAAACAAGGAAGATGTGGCGGTGGAGAACAGCATCTTCAGTCCAACAAGGTAATGTATGGCATGAACCACTGCCACTTGTTTTCCACTCTGTACCACCCCATCTTATCTTCAAGACAAGAAGGGTTTCCTTGTTACAAGAACTAAAAAACTGAGCTCAAAAAAGATCATAATAGAAGGCCAGACATGGCAAGTATAAATACAGAAATGAAACAAGGGGTTTTCGTAGCTTTTGAGTACTGGCAGATCTAAGCCAATCTTTTGACTATTCATGTGAATAATATTCTAAACCCCAAAACGAGTTCTGATTTTCCCTTTGCAACATCTCTACCTATTTAAACTCAGTAAGAGGGCCATATAGCTTGAGATATTTGAAACTCAAACAGGCCATTCATGAAGTGCTCTCAAAGTGGACATCTACAATCTCCTCATATTTGTCCTTGTGCCACAGCCCTAACACCTCCCCTTTGCTGGCTCCGGGGAAGGCTTTCTGGTGTGTTGTCTTTACAGAAAGACACAGAGTCCTGGATTTCCACCTTCTGAGGCTACACTCATAATAACAGGCTGTTTCCCAAGCATGCACGCTATCTCCACTGTTCGCACTCTGCTTACAACAGAAGATTTAAACTCCATTGCCTTACCTGAAAAAAAAAGTAAGCTTGGCTAAGCATTTTCAGAAGAATATCCATGTTTCTTCATGTCCCACATCCTTTCACTCCAACACAGTAGCTCATCTATGAGTACTACTTCCCAATGCACTTCAGGACTCATGCACACTGCCTTTTCAGTTAGTTTGATCATCAGGGCCTTCCTTTGGGAAAATTTGTGGGACAGTTTCAGGTTTCAGAAAATAGAAAGACCTTTCAGGAAGACTAAAGTCTGTTTCTGAGACAATAAATCTCTGTATCTGCCTGACACCCTGAATATGTGTTCCATAAACGGGTGAAGCCTGGCTATATCCAGCATCTGCTATTTGTTCTATGTTTTGTGATCTTTTTTGCTTCTGTAACTTTCAAGTCAGAGCTGTTCAGGGTGCTCATGGCTAAAATAAATTTCTTTATGTAGCTGACTCTCAATACCTTCATGCCTTTAAAAAAAAAAAAAGGTAGGATCAAAGGCCTGAAAATAATGCTGGAAGGTAACTAAGAACTAGCAAGTAAGCCCAAGAGAAACTCAAGCCACAGCCAACCCTCAGCAGTTTAACCCTGAGCTATCTGAACCCAGTGCTTGAGCTTCACAGACAGATGCAGTCAATTATTGTATCCTTATCCAGATAAAATGAATGCAGGGGTTGAAATGGTACCTTATCCAGGAAGTAAGGATATTTCTTTGAATGTGTGAGATGAAGAAAGGGAAGAGAATGAAAAAAGGTGGGAGATGGAGAAAGATATCCACCAATACTGCTTTTTTGTTTATCTACACTTGCTAGACAATCAATTGTGGATTGCAAGCCAGACTAAAGCAATGATGAACAATCAGTTTGTGTTCTGATCTTTTCACTCCAGAAATTTGCATGCAGCCTTTTTTTTTGTTTTTTTATGTGGCAGAAGAAATTGAGAACAAGATACAAGACAAATACCATATGGTAAACAGTGGGCAGATAAACACAATGTTCTTGCTTTGTTTCTCCCATTAGTGGGTAAAGTCTTTCATAGGAGATCCAAGCAGGATGGCAGCACTGGTCACACCAGGCCCCCCCAGCTGAGGGTCAAACAGAAAAAAACACTCCCTGTCACCACTGTATACAAAGTGGAGCTTTGTAAATGCTGAATCATCAACTCTTTCTGTATCAGAGGTGAACAACAATTCATTCTATCAGACTGTAGAAGTGAAGGAGAAAAAAAACAAGTACTGTGACAATTCCATTAGCACTGTATGGTACATTTAACTACCAACTTTGCTCATTACAATTACCCCTCTGTGATATATTTAACTACTGTCTTCTCTCCTACAAACATCACTACAGATACGTGGCTGTGGTGTTCCTGTAAGTCACTGCCACTGGAAGTCTTTAAAACTAAGAAAGAATATTCCTATTTCCCCTCATCAGACAGTTTCTGAACCTTCACATAATTTTAACACATATGCACAAAGGTTCTACATAGACCAAGAATTTACAAATTCCTAGACTTATAAACACTTTCAGGTAAAAAAAACAACTTTTGAGCTATTTTTGAAAGATTTCACATAACTGAGAAATACCGGCTCTTCTCCATTATCATCTGAATTTTGACCACAAAGACTGAAAGCCTCAAATTTCACTACCACACCTAGCAATAACTTTCACAGTAACAAATGTAGTATGTTCCAGGGATAGTCTAACAGACAAAAAATAACTAAAAAAGCCAAAGAACAAAAAATCCCACAAAACACAAAAAACCACTTGGCTAGATGTCTATGTAAATACACCTATTAAACTACTCTTAGACACAAATATACCAGTTATTTATTGGTACATCACTCGCCTCTTCTTACTCCTGAAGAATTCTAGAACATTGCAGGGAGCACAGTGCAGAGCATGGCAAAAAACGTCTGTCCTTGCAATAAACTCAACAGTATTTTTAAAAAACATGTTTGCAACTTCATTTGAAACCTGATTTACTGTTACTGCTGTTTTAAACACCAGCAGGATATGAGTAACTTGTGACTAACCACCCTGTTGTCACGTAGTTTACCACTGTACTGATGAGGTTAAAAGAACAACGACTGGTCTAAACTTGCCTTTTCTGCACAGAAATATTAACAAGAAAACACTTGTGGAGTACAAATTCCTGTCATCCACAACTGATAGATATCCTCCATCACCAATGCCAAGTCAATGGTTTGAACACACTTGGAATTGTTTACTTAACGTTCTCCTTGGATATTCTCCACATAACATAAACGTGCAGTGATACAAAGATATTTCAGATTAAGCAAAAGTCACATTTTTCCTCCTCAATTGCAATTTTACAGCTGAAAGGACTTGTTTTGTACCATTGTGAGCTCATCTCAACATCTGGAAAGCAAGTTAGAGAATCTGAAGTTCTACTAGTCACTTACTGTGACTTAAATTTTTTCCAAACTGGGATTTAGCCTCTGAATTTCAAAATTTAAAAAACACACCACCCTGAAACATGAAGAAATTTTGGCATTCAAGAACGGTTCCCAGGAACGATTGCAATTTTAACTCAGGAGACTGGGATTACAAGTTTCTCAAATTGCTCCACAGCAGCAATACTGTAAGAATTGTAAAATTATTTGTCCTAGGAAACTATAAAGTACAAAATTATATCAAGCAACCCTTCACTCTCCTGCAAACACAGTCAGTGTATTACAACAACAACAACACAGGAATTCAGAGTTTGCAAAGTATTTCAACAGTATAGTTTTAAGAATGTAATTTTACTGCTGGAAACTTCAGGTTTTGGCTTAAACACCATCTTTAACATTACCGACAGCCTTCGGGGATCAACATTTGGCCTCTAATGCTTGTTAAAGAGACTTGAAATTACCATAGGATCATAGAATTTTAAGGGTTGGAACAGACTTCAGAGATCACTTAGTCCCAACCTCCCCCTACCATGGGCAGGGACACCTCCCCACTAGAACAGGTTGCTCCAGGCTTTATCCAGCCTGGCCTTGAACACCACCAGCCACAACTTCCCTGGGCAACCTGTGCCAATGTCTCACCACCCTCACAGTAAAAAGAGTTTTTCCCAATATCTAACCTAAACTTCTCCTCCTTCAAGGGTTGGAGTAGGTGTGATTTCCTTTAAGTCAGAGCTTGCTCAGCACAAACACTGTATTGTGAGCTAGAACAAGGTTCCTTTCTCTAGTGTGGATTCTCCTACACTGACAAAACCAGCAACAACAAATCATGCAAATATAGCCACGAATAAGCAATAACGTACAAATACGGTTAAATGACATTATTTCTTGCAGCCAGCCGAGGGAGAAAGCGATTGTGACACACCGATGTGAGCAGGTCCACACCTGTGCACAGGGCCGTGACGCACAGGTCTGTAACCGGCACACGCGTTTCATCACACGAAATGTTCTAACTGTTAATTAATTAAAACCCACCTTGAATCTCGCCATGGAACACACTGACAGCCATACCCCGACCGCGGTGCCCGTGCCCGGCTG
>NW_008681115.1:0-288 GCF_000695815.1 Acanthisitta chloris | reverse complement strand
GTCCCTCCCATGTCCTTAGCATGTCTCTCTGTGTCCTTAGCGTGTCCTTAGTGTGTCCCCATGTCCCTCCCATGTCCCCTTGTATCTTCTCATGTCCATCCCATGTCCTTAGCGTGTCTCCCCGTGTCCTTAGCGTGTCTCCCTGTGTCCTTAGTGTGTCCCCATGTCCCTCCCATGTCTCCCCATGTCCTTTCTGTGTCCCCTCATGTCCCTCCCATGTCCTTAGCGTGTCTCCCCGTGTCCTTAGCGTGTCTCCCTGTGGCCTTAGTGTGTCCCCATGTCCCTCCC
>NW_008681114.1:25700-26007 GCF_000695815.1 Acanthisitta chloris | reverse complement strand
GGGACAGAGCGAGGGCAGAGCTCGCTCCCCGGCGGGTCTGTCACGGTGGTGTCCGAGCGGCGAAGGGACAGCTCGTTGGAATGGGGTGAAGCCTGTTTGTGATCTCCTGCCGCCTTTGGCTGTGTGATGTCTAAGTATAGACTCCAAGAATGCCAGAAATAAGGTGTCTCCGGAATATTTTTAGCTGTTGGAAACCTCACCTTGGAGTTGTGTGCTGACCCTGAGGCTGCTGCGGTTGTTCTGCCCCGTGATGGGGATGAAGGGATGGAAATGAGGGTGTGTAACTGTTCGGTTGCTTTTCGCCGTC
>NW_008681114.1:12938-25682 GCF_000695815.1 Acanthisitta chloris | reverse complement strand
GCTTGCTAACGTGGGATCTTGCACTGGTGCACTTTGGCTGGGTGTCTTCAAGCTCTGCATACTCCTGCACATAGTTCTGTCCTGAATTCTTAAGGTTAACTCAAGAGCATTCATTAGTTAAGTGCATTCCATCATTTTAAACTTCCTGTGAGTGATGGAAGAGCCTTTCTGTTTATTTTTTTTCTCCTCCCCTTATAGAAGAGATCTGTGATCCCACTGATCCCAGAAGTGGGTTTTCAGGTCTTCTCTTAGACACATTTACCTACTATAGTAGTGTCCTCTTTACAGCAGTTACTTTGCCAGATATGGACCGTGGTGTGGATTTAAATATTAAAACTGTTGAGGGTTGTACTGATCCTTGGAGTTGCCTTTAAACTTGATTAAGTTGGGTTTTTTTTCACCAATCCTTAAACCCTTGCTATTTTTATCCAACAATAGGAGTGAGGAATTCAAGAGCAGGAGCAGAGCTGCTCTAACACAGAGACACCGTTACCTTCTGTAGCATTGAGGACAGCACACAGAAACCTGGGCTAAGTGCTTAGTTTCAGCTGCATGAAAAGATCATTAGCTCCTTCTATAACCTGTGTTTCATTGATATTTTGCTATGATTAGCTTCTTTCCCTCTTACAGCACCTGGCTGGTTTATTTCTATTCACGTTCATGTATCTTTTTTCGTGCCTCTGCTCACAATCTCTTGCCCTGTACCGCAGTAAAGCTCATTGCCAGTGAGCTGTGCTGTAAAGGTGGGAACATATGTACTCTGAATTTTCAGCTTTCTGAAAGTATGAGCAATTCATTTGGATGAGCATCACTTCCAAAAGGCTTTTGACTCAATGTTATTTTACCTCACCAACTCAACATGTCTACTGGTCTTTCACACTTCATGTTTCAGATTCAAGGTGTGAAGTGTAAATGTTGAGGCTAAAGGTCAAAAGACCAGAATTACTTAATTTGTTTCTTTTTACAGGCTCCTATTTCTATTTTCAGAAAGGTCATCAAACCTTTTGAGTGTTGTCATTGGCTATATGGTCCTGTTTCTTTGCTTCCTCTTGTTGTATTCTTAGTCATATGTGGCTCAGAGGACAGTCAAGGTTGCTACTATAGTTTGCAAATGAGCATTTGTTTTTGTCTTCTTGGGATTCTCACCCAGCTCTTACAGTTGCATTTTCTGAGTTGTGTCATTGTACTGGTTCTGGTGTGTATTTCCTTGATGTTGTCAGTTGAAGTTGCCCATTTTATTTGCTATTTGAGATGTTTTTTTGATGAAATGTCATGTTCCAGGAAGCAGTTGCTTAAGGCATATAGAAACCACTTGTTTTGGGGTGAGCTATTTGAAATACTTTGCTATTATTGTTCTGCTGTTACTTGTGTTAGCTCTGCTTGCCCAAACATTGCATACAGGTACCTTACTGCCTACCTAATGCAGGTGGTAAAACTGTGTCCTCTGAGCAGATTATTCTTCCATCTCTGTGACCCTTTGTCACATCTCCCTACTAAATCAAGTGGGGCTTATTATGTGCTCCATAGGTATTTTAGGAGACATTACAGAAATAGAGCAATATAACATGTCACATGTTTTATTGTCAGTCTGTATCATCACTTCTGTACAGCTGCTTGTCCTGGTGGCTATGCAGTGATAGTTTCAACGCTTTATTTGATGTCCTATCAGACTTTCTGACTTATTTTGCATTTTTACCCATCCATGCTGCCTGGATTTGTTCATTTGCTGGCATTGTTTTGGTTTCAGGGTTTGTAAATGCTGCTTGGAGTCTTGCTTGCTCTCCTTACTTTGATTTAAACTGCATTGGAAGACCTTGAGGAGAATCAGAGTGTGGAGAGTCACTTCCCTTTCCTGTGAAGTGACGATAATGACACTGACCTTCTCTGCAGCTGTACTTCCTTTGCTGTCATTCGAGGCAGATTTTAATCTAAGAGGGATCTTAAATGTTCTTCACCATTTCAGGCCAACCACATTGTATAATTTCTCATAAGTTAGGAGCCTTTGTTCCTGTTGCTGCACCTGCAAAGCTTTTCCTCTAAACCCTCTTGAGTAGTCTTCCCTCCTCTTCCTTTGTCACTTGGCTACCTGGAAGTGTTTTTCTCAGTCTTGGTTTGCTGGGCTGAATGAACTTGTTTGTGTTTCTCTGCTGATGAACATTGAACTCTAAGATAATATTCAGACCTAGTGTCTTCCAGTTTCCTAAATGGAATCTCATTAGCTTACGTCAGTGTTTTTACAACAGGTTTTCCAAACACAAACTTTTAAACTCCATTCCAAACCTATTGTTTGTTCTCTCTTTCTTGGTCTTTCACCTTTGCTTAGCATCCTCTTCTTCTTTTCATCCTTACTGCTATTTTATCCAGTTAACTGACCTAATGTCCTGCTTGATGACAAGATCTACCTGTGAAAATCCATTTCCTTTTTTCTTGTCCTCCTTTATGTAAGGAACACCATACTGAATTGGCCCAAAGCTCCTCTCCCTTCTTGCCTTTTAGCAGATATTTTCAGGAAGCAATATGTAATGGTGAATAGAGTGATTGTTGTTCAGTGTATCCTACCAGGAAGTGGCATATGGGAATCCACGAATTGATCAAATCCCATTTAAAAATTGCTTACACTTCCTATATTTGGCAAGGAATCCCAGAACTGCAGTAGGCATGACGTGCACTGGATTTGGTCTACAATTTGTTGCCTGATTGTTCTCTTGTGAGACAGTCACTGTTCCTTCTCCATTCACTGTTTCACATCATTCATGATCTGTAGTGCTTTGCCATCCCTGAACCCTTTAGCTGATTTGCTTCCAAGCTAAAAGGCCAAGTCTAACAGCTTTCTCCCCACAGGGAAGCTTTTTTTCCATCTCTTATAATCTTTTTCACCTTGCTTCACTTGCTCTGTAACCTTCTGAGATAAGGTAACCAGGACTATATGCAATATTGAAGATGTTGATGCATGAGAGATTACAGTGGTCTATCTGTCTGTGTGCATGCTGTTCCCATTTCTGGTGTTGGGGATACCTTTGAACTGCCCCTGATCTGATGTTTCCAGATGCTTTTCCATAAAGACACCAAGATATGTGTTGTGACAGCTAATTTGAGGCTGATTAACCCCATGAGTTTGGTGGAAACCAGTGCCTATAGTGCCTTTTTCTGCTTTTATTGCCACTGACGTCATCTGCAGTTCTCAGCAGCTCTTCCTGCAGCACTTTGCAGCCAGCATTGTAGTCATAAGTAATCTTGCATAATCTGTAAACTTTTGCCTCTCTTGCAGCTTGTTCTTGTGTTATCTTGCTGGTCATGTTCCTCTAGTGTAGGAAAATAATTTGATTTTCACCAATCTTGCTTTTTAAAAATCAGTTTATTAAGAAAGAGGACTTGTTTTTCCTGATCCCATTATGTCCTAGTTTCTTTGAGACTAATTCCCAAAGAATTGGGAATTCTTCCAGCCATGATAGCCATGTCCATTTCATATCTGTATCTTACTTTGGTTCCTTGTTCAGCATGTTCCTTACTGAAAGCAGAAGTCAAATTCAAATCTAATTTTGGACATTGATATAATATTTTTAAAGGCCTTAACACACATGGATTTTTGTCAGCTTTAAATTCATTCTTTTTCCAAAAAATCTCAGTGTGACTTTGGGCAGTTTTTGCTCTGTTGTCCAGTCAGTTGTTTCTAAGAAACATTCAGGAAACCACAATGTGAAAAAAAAATCTGACTTGTGTATAGAAGTGGCAGGGCCTTCCTTTGCAGTGAGCTCTGAGAAGGCCTTTCCTGTGGTTTTTCTCCTCAGTGCTGTTTCCTGCTGCTTTGGGACATGTGAGCAAATGATGCAGTGGTTTGTTGAGGCCCATGGCAATGTTCTATAACAGCTGGAGGAGAACTAAGATGTGACTGTTGAAAGGATAGAGGGAGAAGGAACACACAGCTGTGTTGGTGTCTGTAGATTTGTCAGGCAGTGAGGTATCACCAGTGAGGATCTATTGAATTATAGACTCTGTATAGCATCTCTATTATATAGTTTATTGAATTACAGTGTTTTAGTAGTGGATTGTAATTATGCTCCAAAGTGTATTGGTTCTCTTTGAGGTTATTATATAAATAGTCTTGGGACTAAAGAGCTCAAGCTTGATGGTAGCACTAGGTGATGCTGGAATACTGGGGGGAGAGGAGAGCTGTGCAGCCATTCCTGTGAGGAATGTGTTGTGTGATTTTGGAGTTGCAGGAATACTTGTTAATGTTCTGTTTCTGTATTCCCTTTCAGCCGAGTTATCTTGCCTGTGTCTGTGGAGGAGGTAAGTTCTTTTTTGTCTTGCTTCCTTTCTTTAGGACTGTAAATAAACTGGTGATCAAAGCAGTTTGTGTGAGCAAAAACTGGAAAAAGCAGGAGAAGGATATGGCTGTCTGCAGGACCTCTGTGAGCTGTTACTCATTCACCATCATTTTGACCACATAACTATTAAGTCTGAGGATACAGCTCATTTCTCTTACAAAATACTCTCAGATATGCTGATTATAAATCTTGGCTTGTCAGACTGTTTTAAAGTGCAGTTTCCTTTTGATTAGTACTATTGTTCTTTTCTATTTATTTAACATGAAGAGGAAGCTTTAGTGCAAATTTAAGTTACCCTTTAAACTCTGTTTTGCTGGAACTCTTTTGTTTTAAACTCTCAGGCAAAAAGAGCAAGAATTTCTTCTGAATTATAAGGCTGATATAGTAAAAGAAATACTGTGTGTATATTTCCTAGGACTCTTTCAGACCTGTCCTCTGTAGCTCTTACAGACAGAAAACTTTGGTTTGGTTTAGGGAAAGCTCTAATTGAGGGAAGAAATATAGTTTACAATGGACATGGTGATTTTGATCACCAGACTGGCCATGGAATAGCTGTGCAGAGTCTGTGGTTGTTTCCCTGCTGTTTTCTCCAAGTTGCATTTCGCCTTTCCTTCCTCCCTTCTGCACTCAACACCTCTCTTGCAGTGAATCTGACCATATAAATGTTTGCAGTTTTTTAACCTTCATACTAGCAAGGCAGAAATTGAAATGACTGAGTGTGCAGCACTTAGTAGATTCCTTCTGGATATGTTTTTTTTCCCCTTGTGATCCTTGGCTGTAAGCCTTAGGTTGGGGAGCTCAGATCAAGGGCTTGTTCTAACTCTTGGGGAGAGCTGTGATAACAGCACTCTTGTTCATTTTTCTTTCCTCTGAATATAGCAGCTACTGTGGCGTAGACAGTGGTGGGTTGGATCATGGCAGCACTGTTTTAAGCATATCCCTTTATAACTCTCTACTCTTTTGACAGAACTCAGTTTAGAACTTGATGTAGTGAATTCCTGCAGCCGTGAGGTTGGCTAGTGAAACAAAAGCAGTGTCTAAACTGAGTTCCTTGTTCCTGTGGATCAGTCTGCTGTGACAAGCATCACATGCTGATGGAAAGCCTAGACCTCTGATCAGAGGGTGGTTTGAGGTGTATGTTCTATGTTAGTGCAAGCATGAGGCTGTTAATGCCAGAAGTCTCTGTTGCTTGCTCCATACCTGCAGCTTTTATGCTCTCTGCACTAATGTTTCAAGCAGTTTTAACAGAAGTCAGTCTGAAGTATTAGAATAGGGATGTTTGGATCTGTTACTGTGCATGAGTGCTACTCGTGTGGAGAAGTCCTTGACAAAGGAAGGACTAACATGATAACCTTTATCAAGTAAGCAAAGGATGCAAACTTCCAAGTTAGAGAAAGCTGTGGGTAAATGAAAGGTGCTGCAGCTCAATGAACAGAAGACCTTAGTCTGAGTAACAGGAGCCCTGCCTTGTGGTGATATGGCTCCTTGGTATCAAGCTGTGTAAAGAGAAAGTCAAAGCATCAGTATACAGATTGTTTCTTTGAGGGGGTTAAACTGGATGGAACCCAACACAGGGTTTTTCTGAGTTCTCTGATACTGGGATTAGCCTTCATCCAGTTAAAGCGAGTCTCTCGCTATGCTCTCTTCCCTCCCCTGGCTGTTCAGGCATGTTTGAGCCTTGTGTGTAGGCTGCTTGTGTGGAAAATTGAGGGTTTGGGTGGTAGGCAAATCTGTCAGTCTCTGGAAACCTCTTTGTCTGAGGGTGCCCTGGGGTTATCTGTTCCAGAAGGTGTATTCCTCTGCTCTAGGTCCAGTGCTTGGATTGTGGATAGAGCCCAAACTTGACCAAACTTAATTTCTCCCAAAACTTGCATATTGTCACTATGTCCATAGTGATGCCCCTTCCCAAGGTCTGGTGGTTCTCCCATGATAGGCCAGACTTCAGGAGCCAGTTCCCTAAGCAGAAAGAGTTCTAAAGTTCACTTAGCTTTGCCCATGTACTTTGGTGACATGGCAGTGTTAAAGGTGTGCTTAAGAAGAAAGGTTCTTTCCAGTATTGACTCAAAGAATGAGTACTGCTTTATTTATTGCTTCATTTCTGGGTGGAAAGATGCTGACACATCTGTGCATCACTTGGTCACTGCACTGTGTCTGCAATACAAAACAGCTGTTTAAACTTCATTGCTTTCAAGGATTTCCTTGTGAACAAAGCTCTTAAATAGGGCTCTGGAGACTTGTTATGGCTCCTGACTGTGTAGCTGCTCATTAAGCATCTCTGGCTAGCAAGGACTTCTGATTTCGCTTTAATATGGGTGGTTTTTGCTCAAAAGAATTAAGTGTTCACACCTTCTGCATTCAAATTATTGCCAAAAAGTCTGATGCCAGTGTGTAAGATAGGGAGTGAAATTAATTGTGACTTTGAGACATTATAAGAGGGTTGAGGGAGTCTTCTGCGTGGGTCTGTGATACGCTGGGGATTCTGTGTTCACTCCCCTCACCCCTAGCAAATGGAGCTTAACCAATAGTAAGGAATTCAAGAGAAAACTGGTGATCAGAAAGGCACTGGGGACATGTGACTTAATGAACACAGAGATCAGTGTTGGATGGTGAGCCAAGTAACTGCTAAGATGGGAACAAAACAGTGGAAGAGAAGCCCTGGTGATGACTAAAACTTGAAGGCTGGGATGTAGGAGTTAGGCTGTAGCAGACTGTCTTCTACAAGGAACCTCTGCCAAAACGTGGTCCTGCTCAAGTGCAGGCTGCCAGCTGCAGTCCTGTGTTTGATCCATTGCTGCACGCAGGGAGCAGAAGGGAAACACCTTGTTGTGTCTTGGGTGCCAACCTTTGCTCTTGTACTCTGACCAACGTCACGTTGCGCGGTGCCAGCTCCGGGAGCGCGGACTTGAGTAGCTGTGTGGGTGTCTTGCCAGCTGCCTCTGAAATGCTGGTATGGATTAGAGCTGTGTGTACACATTCTGTGCTGCCTCTTTGTTCCTTTCACATGGGCAGGAGCTTGCCAAACACAGAGGAATCTTATTTATTAGTTGTGTTCAAAGCTGCTTTCAGGAAAACAACTGTTCTTGAGGATGGCTGCGTTGAGTTGAGACGTTCTGAGAGAGATTTGCAGTAATGGAGATATGTTGTCAGCTGTGTGAGAGGTGTTGTGAGACAGATCAAAGTGGGATTACTTCTTGTAGAAGACAAGAAGGTTTCTTTTTTGAACTCTCAGGTCTATCTGGAGTCCAGACTCATGGAGCCAGAATCTGTTTTTGTGGTAACCTTTGCAGGCAGATGCTGTGGGATTTGCTCATTGGGGCAGTTTTATTTGGGCCTTTTCCTCTTTTATCAATGCGATTAAAGGCTCACGAGTAACAGGGAAGTTTAAATGGTGAAGATGTTTAAACCAAAGGGCTTATCCTCTTAGTGTCTGAACTTTGACCCATGTATTTAAAAGGGAGAAGGAATGAATAAGAGACTGTTACTAAGAGGAATTAGTTTGTGCCCCTAGAGAGCTGTCCTGGGACTTGCTGCAAAGCAAAGCCATTCAGACCACCCCTCCTCTCATGCTGTAGTTGCCAAACTCATGATCAGTTCTCTTCTCTATGAGTGTGTGTGTGTCTCTTACTCTCCTATACAACTCTTCTTATGAGGTTTCACAACTCTCTTGTTTTGCTCTTCTGAAGGGAGGTGAGTGTTCTGCTGTGTATGGGTCATATGTAGGGAGTCATAAGGAAAGCAATGTGGTGTATGAAGTGTCAGGAGTCAGACACTTGTATTGCAGCACAAAATCCAGACTGAAACCCAATCTGCTGTGACAGTGCAGGAACTGTCCAGCCAAGCAAGGGCTGCTTGTATAACCTGGGGCAGCACCTTCTGGAGAGATCCAGCAGAGCTGGTGCTCTTAGCTCAAAAGTGGTCTGGTATGATATTTATTCTACCCCAGGTTACCTGAGGCAAGGACATCTAGCCTTCGGTTTACCATCCACTGCTTTTCCAACAGGAATAAATGTTTCCTTGGGCTTTGTTAGCACCAGATGGCACAAAACCCCAGAGAGCTTTGGGTACTGTTGTTATTTTGGATGCTCTGACAACAAAATTTAATGACTGTAGAAATCTTCCTTCATAGCTGAAGATGTACCAGCCCAGTGAAGTATTTCTGGGTTGTCAGCTCTGAGCAGTATTCCACTTTTCCAGGCTGAGTTTCAGTGTAGAGAGTGGTAAGTGCTATTCCTGGTTCTGATGCACAGCCCTGTGCTGTGGAAGAGGAAGGTGTTCTAGACAGTGTTCCAGTGCTTTGTAGCTATGTTTTGGAGGGCTTTGGGGTTTTGATGAGGTTTTTTTGTAGTCATTGCTCTTCTGATGCCAAACACGCTGTGGATTACCCTTTCAGATTGCCTCTCTGTACTGTTGCCTTTGGCAACAGTTGCTGTTTTGCTCCCTTTCGTTTCTGAAAACTCTGTTAAGTTAGAGCACTTCCTTTTAAGTCGGTGCTTTAGCTTCTTCATCCTCAAACTTTGCCTCTGAGAGACCTGTGTGAATTTTCTTCATTTGGTCATGTGTCTTTTGAGCTCTGCATCCCCTATTTTAGCTACTGGAGGCAGAGTGTATTAGTCTTCACATCTTCTGCAGAGAAAAATGGTCTCTTTTGTTCATATTCTTCATTTTTCCTCTGCTCTTCCCCATGAAACATTTGTACATGTCTCTTGCAAAAGAAATTGCATAGTATCAAGTGGTTTGAGTGATATCTGGGAAATGATGCTGCCAAGTGAGTGTCAGTAAGAGACTAAAAAGTCATCTTAGGGGGAAGAATTTTACTATATGTTGAAATCCTTTGCTGTCCCTGTTAGTGGTTTAGGCTTATAGCTAAGAGGAAGTGTGATACAGAGGCAAAACAACACAACCCAAATCAAAGATAATAGGAAAAGTAATAGGAGGAACAGTGTCAGCATAGATCAGCTGGTCATCTGGGACACTGGTTGGTTCAGCTATTTCATTAGATAAAGATTTCAGAGTGAAAATACCCTCTTTAGTTTGAGCTTCTTATTCAGTTGTTTGAACTGCACTTGAGGGATGCTCAGCCTTGACTCTCAAGGGCTCCTGAGCTGTGCACATAAAACAAGTGTTTCTCAGAGCACTTAGATGAGGTAGTGCAAGTGTTCTTGATCTTGTGTCTCCCTTCTGCAGTTCTTCATTCCCTTCCCTTCTACCCCACGTTTTGTAAAAACAACTTCATGTGGAGCTCTTTGGGACTCCTCTGGATGCAGTACTGTGTGGTTCTAGATTCAGGACTGGCAGTGCCTTATTTTCCATTTGACCTGAACAGTTGGGGCACCTGTGTGCCGAAGGAGTGAAAAACAATGGATTTTGCTGCAGTGTGCCTGAGGTCATTTAGTTTTCTTTAGTGTTCTGACCCTCCTTTGATCTGTTTCTGCTTTCTTCTGAATTTATGCTGGTTTGGAGCTTGAGATTTGAGGGTTAGAGGCAGTGCTTTCCTCCTAACACCATTCAAGCTTTCTAGATTAAATGAAATTAAATCAGCTGCTTATCTACACATACAAATGGATGTCCTTTTCTCTTTTCCCTTTCCCCAGGTAATAAATTTATCCTTGCCTCATTCTGGTAAAGTTATTACTTCTGCTAAATTATAGCTATCATAATAATGTGTCTTTAACTTCCTCAGTACCAAGTGGGGCAGCTGTACTCTGTGGCAGAAGCCAGTAAAAATGAAACTGGTGGAGGTGAAGGAGTGGAGGTCCTGGTGAATGAACCCTATGAGAGAGATGGAGAGCGTGGGCAGTACACACACAAGATCTACCACTTACAGAGGTATGGGAAAGGTTTGAATTCCAGGGTTGGGCAAGAGGAACTGGAGGAAATTGCAGTAGGGTTGCAGCAACTGTAAATCACAGACTGTGTGGAGGCTGAAAGGAGGTAAGACAGGAGTATAGCAGCAACTGGCAGTGAGCATCACTGGTGCACCTATCCACCCCTGTAAACATGGCTGTTGGACCAAGAAAATTTGTCTCTGAGCTTTTCAAAGCAAGTCTAATCTAGTTACCCAGTATTTTCATACTTTAATTTGGATAAAGAGCAAAATACCTCTTAGTTTTCAACCTCTTTCAGCCTCCTATTTTTTTTCTCTCATTATGTAATGAAAGTTTAGATTGCCCTGTCCAAGCTGACATGTCTGGAACTCATCACACTAGGGGTGGGGAGAGCCCTCCCAACTTCACCAATGTACATGTTTCTAGCATCTGCATTTCGAGTGATGTCCTGCCTGTCTCAGAGCATCTGGGCCAGAGCTCTCACTACACATAATCCTTACCAATGCCTTTCTTCCTGTTTCCAAATTCTGCAGCAAAGTGCCAGGATTTGTGAGAATGCTGGCCCCTGAAGGAGCTCTGAATATACATGAAAAAGCATGGAATGCCTATCCCTACTGCAGAACTGGTGAGTGCCTGGGGAAGGACTGTGGATTCTGGCTCTGGCTTCTGGGGATGGGAGTGAGGGTAAGAGGGGGTCGGGAAAGAGGAAAACATTAGGGAAGCTGTTTCAGTTCTTAAATCTAGGATTTCTGTTCTCTGAGCCCTTTTTGTGGTCAGGAGAAGGAGAATATAGTGCTGAGGAGGTAAAAGAAATGCCCTTGTCTGATGTGCTGCTAATGAGTGACAGTGGAAAGGAACAGACCGAGAAACAGGTGTTAGTCCTGCTAAAGAAACAATGTGTAACACTAGTGAAATAAATATATGAGAGATGACTTTATGTACTCAAGTGCAGCATAGCCAGGTGGTAAAACCAGTGGAAGATGCAGGAGAGGAGCAGGTCAGATCTCAGTTGCCTCTTGCCTGGTGCTGTTTGAAGGGAGCAAGTGCTGTGTGATGGGTGTTAGCTCTGTTGCAGGACCTGAGGTTAGTGAAGAATGAACAGGTAATGCTACAGTGGCTCCTGGGCTGGGGTTTGACACAGGTATCCAAATCTCATCCAACGAGTGTGAAGTGAATCTGTCAAGTCAGGGAGAGGCTCTGGAAACTGTATGAAGTGGTGAAATAACATCATCTCTCTCCAGGTGTGTTTAGTGTCTTAGAGAAGTCACCAGCCACAGTGTTTAACCACTGCTGCTTTGCTGCTGTAGGAACTGAAAATTTGACTTTGCCTCCAAACTTCTATAGTGTTTTTGGTTGTGTTTTGTGCTGTTTGTATCTTTGAAGGATACGTTTCCTGCTCTTTGGTAGTGGTACAGTTGCTATGGGAACTAGAAACTTAAAAATTCTTACTGTTCTTGAAACTCAGTATCGAAAAATACATTTTTTTAACAATTTACTGGAGAGAATTTTAAATTAAGTGTTTCAAAAGAAGGAAAAAGCTTTGCAGTGGGAGAGGATAGTGTTACTTCAGTATGTGAAATTACATGCAGCAGTCTAGAGGAATGGATATTCCAAACACAAAATTCAGATACTTTCATCAACTGCAGAATAAATTTTTAATCTGCCACATAATTCAAGATGTGGAAACAAAGTTATTTGCAACCCTTGAAATTTTTATGCTGTTTTCTTGCTGCATAGTACTTAAATTACCTAGTAAATGTCTAGTTCATTTCCACATTAAGCACACTGAACTGATTTAAATGCCTAGCTGTATCCTCCTCCTCCTCTTTTCCTTCTCCACCAATTTCTGAAACAAAGATGTGGAATTAGTTTGTTTTGTCACTCGTAGCTGCTTTTTCTTCAGTTACACCCTGCTGAATTCTACTTCAGTGAAAAAAATGCAGTATTAAAATCAAGTCTAAGACTTTCCAACACAGTCACAGAAATTTTGATAAGCTAGAAATTCTAACAACCCCCCCAAAAAAATCCTCAACTGCAATAAACAGCAATATAATAGGAGGCAGAAAGGGCTTTGTTGTGGGGGTTGGAGCAGAAGGCAGTTCTGATGCGGAGGCTGATAAATCTGTTTAGGGAATCTGCCAGCTTGACAAGAATCAAGAAAAGCTCCAAAAAGTTGCTGAAACCTTCACTTGCTGGTGTTGGGCAGGAGGAAGAGCCTGTGGATGTGCTGTAGGCTGCCTTGGGTGTTACCCTTTCCTTTGGGATGTACTCAGGTGCTTTGGTTGTACATGAGAAGACTTGGATGGCTCATGTGAACCTTTGGGCAGCACACAATGCCATGCTGGCTTGCAGCAAGTGGCATGGCTTTCAGCCCTCTCAGTATGGAATTTCAGAACCAGGAGCACAGTAAGAGCTAAACCTGGTCCTTGTGTTACTGGGGCTTTGCCCGTGCCCTCCTGTCCTGTGGTGGTGTTGATGTGCTGCTCCCTGGAGCTCTGCTAGTTTGCACATCAGCTCTTACACAGAGCCTTCCAAATTGGAATGAAGCAGTGCTTTTAGTTAATTGTACCTCATGGTATTTTTTTAATTAT
>NW_008681114.1:0-12918 GCF_000695815.1 Acanthisitta chloris | reverse complement strand
TCTCCTCTGAAAAGCTCAATTATTACTTTAATATGCATATTATATGCCATTATCAAAGTAGTACTGCAGATGGAGGGAATTGAAATGCCTAGCTTATAACTTCCTGCAATTCTGCACACTTGTTTGTGCTGTAATATGCTGGGTTTATGTTCTTTGTATGGGAGCCTTGCTTAGCTCCTTTGAGAGCATGAACTGTAAATGAGATTGTTGTTACACACGTTCACAACTTCTGCAGTAAAAATGAAGTGAGGGTTGTCTAGTAGCTGTACCTGTGGGCTGGTGCCAAGGAGAACAGTGTTCTTGGTTCTTTTCTGCAGCCTGACTTAAATATTAATGTTGCCTAAATGTTTTTAGAAAAGCAATTTGATGTGTGTTCCACTCTTCTGAGTGTAACCATGGCCTGTGGCCAAATGTCAAGCAACTGAGGAGTTATAACTGCAGCTGAAATGTGTAGGAGCTGCTGCTGTAACGCCTCAAGAGCAGGTCCTAATTTGTAGCAAGCTGAGCATCTAAGTTTTAATGGACATTTCTGAAGAGATTAATTTGTTTGTTTTACAAATGAGGAGTCATCCCCGCAGGGAAGAAATTGAGAAGGTGAAGGAACCTGTTTTAAGGCAGCTGCATAGTCACAGCATACAGTCATGGGAAGGTGGGAAGGCTCTGGTTTATAATTACTGCTGGTTTATTCAGTGTTTTGTTGGGACTAGAAGGAAAAAATATCCAACTCTTTCCTGCAGAATTAATGAAATGTTTCTTGAGATGAAGTTCAGCCTTTTAAAAATTAGGTTCAGCTCTTCTTCCTTGTTCTTTTGTTCTCTCCCTCCACCCCAACATGTCAGTCTAAATAATTGACTTTCTGTAAGTTGCTGTAAAAAGCAATTTTCTAATTGTAAGGGGTTAAAACCAACTCAAGGCCCAGCAGTAGGTAATTAAGGCAGCTGGATGTGTGTGATAGGTGATTGGGGATGGTAACTGCCCACAGAATGTTGTGTTGGAAACCCACAAATTGTAATAGTCCCTTTTAAAACCAAATTCTCCTCATGTTAAACTTCAGAACAGACCAGGGAAGTTCAACTCCAGCTTCAGACTTCCTTGTTCTTGAGTAGAATTGCTAACACACCCTGATGGCTCAGGTAGAACAGATGCTGACTGTTACAGGATCTTTAATTGCTTCTCTGTATTGAATAATTGAGCCTCACTGTCCAGGGAGTTTAGTTACCATGAGCAGTGGAGATGCAGAGGGTCTGGTTACTCCGTGCAGGAACGATGAGGTCTGCACTGGCCTGAAATCCAGCATGTGTTTGCTTCTGAGCTAGGGAGAGTTTTCTTATCTGCAAGCTGAGAAAGGATTGGTAAAATACAATCAGCTGAACATGCTTATTCCATCTTCTCATCCAGCTGGCTACAGTCCAGGGAGCAGAAGTGGCAGTACATAATTAATTGCTGCTCCTCTGGGTTTCTCCAAGTCTGAGAATTTCTAGAGGAGAAGGGGGTGAAGTTAGTTGGGTTTTATCAACTTCCAGGGTTTTTCCCTCAGCAGTAGCAGCAGCCCCTTGGGAAACTGAAGTTGTCCCTGCTGTGCTGGTGTGGGAGGAGGGCAATGGTTGCTGTACAGTCTTTTTTTCACTAAAGTACTGTTTTTCTTTCTTTTCACATGTTGATTTCTTGGACCAGTTATTACAGTAAGTATTACTTTTACTGATCTATGGAAGCATGAATAATGTCTGAAATGAAGTGTTCTGGAAATAAGAAGCTCTTTAGCCTGAGCTAAAGGCACTTTAGCTTTTGTCAGTGTAAGATCCTGTAGATTAACCTCCTTAACCAACAGTGGCATATCCACAAACACTTTGTGACAAGGGACAGGGATCTGTCCGTGCTGCAGCAATGCTCAGCTTTCCAAAGGGAATGCCCCATTGCCTGGGTACACTGAGTGAGAGGCAGTTAGCTTATACCATGGTGTCCCTTGGAGTAATCTGTCTTCTGAATTTGATATTTCCTTTTTACATGCTGAGTGTTTTACTGGCTTGTGCTTTTGTCTCTACTCCCCTGAGGGAGGATAAGGTTACCTTTGGAAGTCCTTTGCTGCTCACAGTAATAATGAGAAATGGAAAGTTTTTTGCTTACTTGGCAGAACTGTCCTTGTCCCTTCCCTTTCCAGTGTCAAAAGCTCTCAACATATCAGTTTGATATTGATATTAATTTGAAGAATTGCATCAAAATATGTACTCAGTGCTAGATCAATAATCTCTTTGAAAAAAACCAGTTTCTGCCTGGTTAACTTATGTTACCCCTTCTAAACTCTAAATAGAGTGACAGATATTGTCCTTTAAAGGAAAAGCTATTTATAAACTCCAAATGTTTCACTGAAACAATGGAACTTATGTTTTTTCAGGGAACAGCTTGTGGTTTATTTGATCATATGTAGTTAGTGATCAATTTTGCTAAAAGCAATGATGTGTTTACAAATGGTTCTGAAATTCCCCAAGTCTGACCCCAACCAAATCATAATTCTTTGAGTTGACTCTCCTAATGCTTATCTAGCTAATAAGAAGACAAGTTCTATATCCCAAGAGTAACAAGAAGCTTTATTTTGATGACAGAATGAATATATGAAGGATGACTTCCTGATCAAAATTGAAACCTGGCATAAATCAGATCTTGGAACACAAGAGAATGTAAGTACTTGTGTCATGTATTTTATTCATCTCTTTAATGTCACAGTGCTGCTTTCTAGGCTAGATTAGAGAATTGCTCTGTGGAACTATCTATACTGGATTTGAAATGCTTATCTCACCAGCAAGGCAGAGACTCCCTCCTGTTGGCTTCTCACGTATGCTGAATAAAATTGTCCCCAAAACACTTGTTCTATGTGAGCACCTTTGCTTCTTCTGAAGATCTTGCATTGTGTGTTTACCATAGTGTCCTCTCTGTACATGGAAGGGGAGCACTGGGTGTTTGCATCTCCATCTGGCTTTTTACGGTGTTGGAATGGGAATGTTCTGTAGTTGAACCCATTGCATGAGTGTTGTGCTCTCACTGCAGGTCCACAAACTGGAGCCCGAGATATGGAAGAGTGTAGAAGCTGTTTATATAGACATTGCTGATCGGAGTCAAGTACTTCCCAAGGTATGGTAGGTGGGTAAGAGCTCCCTAGTGTGGGAGGCCTTGTGCTAAAAGAGGGAAAATGTCCAAACTGTGTTCCCAGGGATGGTCACAGGTAGCAGGACAAGTGAGAGGATAGATAGAGGAGCAAAGGCACTTGTTAAGAGTGTTCAAGCAAGCTAGAGGAAGAGCTCTGTTAAAGGCTGTGTCAACACTGGCTGTAAAATATGTTGCCTTCTTACAGTGCATGTAGCAGTCTAGTTCTGCAGCACTGCAGCTGAGTACAGTGCTTGGACAGCAGGAAATGACACTGCCCTTTCTGTGAAGGATCTCTTAAACTGCCTCCTCTGGAAACTGACCCTTGGCTTCTCAAGTGTATCTTGAAATCATGCAGCTAACATTTTGTTCTAAGAATCACTGCAGTTACTGGAAGAAACTAAGGAATGTTCCTATATTGTAATGGAAAAAAAATCCAGCTATAATAAAATGGACTGTTTGGTTTTCCTGACTTCCAGGCAGCATTTGATACCATTCAAATATGGATTACCTACCTGTTCTCAAACTTGGTCTTAAGTATTAAACCAGAACTAGTACTTCATTTAGCTTTTTTTCCCCCCAATGAAGGTGAATTGGTAGAACATGAGTATCTGATTCTCTAAGTTAGGCAGGTACTCAGCTCTATACTGCTCTGGATTAAATGCTGTCAGAGTGCAAGGAGAATTCACCTGCATTCACTCCTGAAGAAGGTGCTACCAGTTGATCACTTTTGGTACTAAACTGATGCTTATTTGAGTTTTTTTCATTGGAGTTAAAATGGGAATAGGAGGAGAGTGCACACCTCAGTCTTAATCCAAAATGCAGGAGGGGGAATGCTGAAAACTTATTTCCAGTGCAATAAGGACCATAACTGATGCCTCTTTCTTTTTGGTGGTACTGTGAGTTAGACTGTACTTGTCTTCTAGTGTGCAGCATGTGAGCGTCACACTGATAGAATGCTGGGAACAGACACATACCACAGATACAGAGAGTGAAGCTGTTTTCTGCAGCAGCAATGCTTAGCTCTCAAAGAACTGGTGGTTACAGGAAGCATATCCCAAGGGTTTACAGATCTTCTGATAGCCTCACCCCAAAGGAGTACTTGCACAGGTTTAGGACACAGCACAAGTGGGAGAAATATGTCTCCTTAAGAGTGCCTGACCTAATGTTGAAATCTGAAAGCAGTAGCTCTTGAGAAGGCAGGTAGGGCTTAGTCTTTGCCCACCAGAAACATAAATCCTTTGTGAGAGTGAGCAGCTGGGTAAGAGTAGGATAAGTTGTGTTTAATCCTGTGTGTCTGTCCAATAGGATTACAAGGCAGAAGAAGATCCAGCAAAATTTAAATCTGTCAAGACTGGACGTGGACCTCTGGGGCCCAACTGGAAGGTATGTGTGAAGCATGAGTTCAGGAACTCATCAGCTTGCATGACTGAAGTACAGATATTGGGGCTTGGAGCCAAAGTTACATCTGTAAAACACTGAAATCACTTCTGTAGAAGGAAACATGGAACTCAGCTGTGGATCTGTTCTGAAGCTAAAGGAGATGGAAGAGTTTGGTACAAATAGATCGAACGAGTTCCAAGAAATTGCCAGAGCTGACTGGGGTTCAGCCCAAGGGTTCACCCAGGAGAATTCAAGGATGAAATAGCTGAATAATGAGCAGCAGTGTTTAACCTTTCACTGAAATCCTTGGAATCTGAAGACTCTGCAAGTGCAAATATGATACAAGTATTTAAAAGGGACCCTAAATGGGATCTGGGGGGAGCTATGGGTGTGCAAGTCTGATCTCTGGCAGGCAAACTTGGCAGAAGCTGAGGTTGATATGATTCACTTGGGAAGAGTGGATATGGCTCCTGTAAAAGGAAGTAGGAAACCTTATGGAGTTTTCTCTAAGGCTTGATAATTATGTGGATGACTCAGATGATACAATCTGTTTCCAAAATGTTTTAGATAGGGACTTTGTTAAGACACTTTTAAGGAAACAAAATAGCCATGGCATAACAGTGAAGATGCTGAAGGACATAAATTTAATGAGGGGAAAAAAATGGACAACATTTTCAGTTTGCAAGACAGAGGAAGGAATGGTCCATTCTCAAAATGGATGGAAGGCCACCTGAGGAGGAAACTAGGGTCTATTTTCATTATGCTCCTCTATATCCTGGCAAAGGGTTGGGCGAAGATGTGTCAATAAAAGGTAAGCGAGGTGTAAGGATGCAAGAAGATTGTGAGGAATTGTGGAAAGACTTGATAGTTATGACTGAAGGAGCTGCTTTCCTGGAGACGTGTGACCTGAGTCCTGGTGTGAATGTCCTTGTGTCTTTGCAGAAGGACCTGGGGAAACAGTCAGAATGTCCATACATGTGTGCTTACAAGCTGGTAACAGTCAAGTTCAAGTGGTGGGGCCTGCAAAATAAAGTTGAGAACTTTATACAGAAGGTAAGTTTGCTCTTGGATGAAGAGAGACCTGGAGATGAAGCATGTTTCCTCTTCCACTTGCTGCAGTGCCTCAGCAGCTTCTAAGTGTGTCCTGGAGATACTAACTTGTAGCCCAGTCATGTAACCTCGGGCAATACAGTCAAAGCCACAGCCTGAAATACTGCAGTCAGTTAAAGTTGGATTCAATTTGCTGCTAATCAAGGGCAGAGCTGGCTGATTGTTCTGTGAATTGGCTATTGAACTGTTTTCACTCTAATGTATGAAGGTAAATAGGCTGGTTTGCCTTGTTTAGTAGATCAGCCTGAGAACTGCAGCCACTTGCTAGTTGATTTGTGAATGATGTGATGATGCACTTATACTAGAATTATATTGCTTAGGGGCAAGTTGTTTTTGTGGGGAGATAGCTAGAGCTTCAGCTATTTGATCCTGATCAGCTGAGGATCTTTCTGGCAAGTCCTAGAGCTCTAGTCATGTTTTCCTCTCCAAGTCTGTGGCTCGAAAAACCTGTGTTAAAAAACAAGCAGATGGTAGGAAACTTCATTAACTTAAAGCATGAGTAATTGGTATCCTGAAAAGAGCTTTTCTTTGGCAGAGTTCGTAACCCATGATCTGCAGCAGGATGCAGACCTGGGAATCAGGTGTGATTTTCCAGGCAATGCTATGTTCATAAAATGCTTTCAGATCACAGAGGCTTTTCAGTGGTTAATATTGATAAACCACATTGCTGCTTCTGCCAAAGCAATGTGGTGATATGATCTAGAGAGCTCCAAGAGGGAGTGTCCATGCTGCTGCAGGATTTCAAATACCTGTAACAAAAGCTCTGAACAAAGCAGTGTCTTGAATATCTTTCTTTTTATGAGTGTCTTTTCAGGTACAGGTTTGCTTCAAAGCCTTCAAGCTGCTTTTGATGAGAGCAGGTTATCAGATTTAAAACCATAATTGGTAAAACTGAAGTGTCCTTCCTTAATGAGGACTTTCCAAGAGGCATTGTGTACCCCTGCCTAATGTAATGATTTTGTCTAGCTTATCTGCTATAAAATGGAAATAAATTGCTCCAAACCTGAAGTAGATTATGCACATTAGTTACCTTTGCTGAAAGGTTTTCAGCTGTGAAAAACAAGTTCAGGCATTTTTTTAGGCCACTACAAAAGAAAAAAAAAAGCAAGATAAGTGCATGTCAGCCCTTTACACTTTCTAACTTCCAATTTTTAACAAGATAAGGGTTATTTAAAAAGTACCTGTTTCTCCTTCTTTTCTGCCCCTTCAGGTCAACTCTCGTGCTCTAAGTAAATGCACTTTATTCAGTCAGAACAATACTGTCAAATCATAGGAAATTACTGATTCTTTCAATGCACTGTGCAGGCTGCTGTCTAGGGTTGGAGATAAAAGCATTTCTCTGGGGATCCAAGGCCCTAGATTAGATATTCTGTCTAAAAGAATAAAAATTAGCTATCTCCAGTTTCCTATTGTGGCAGCTATTCAGAAAGGTGGGCGAGGGAGCTGGTTCTTCAGCGTACACATCTCTGGAAGTTGTTACAATCCTCTTAGATCCATGGTAATTGCCCTGTGAGTAAGCTCGTTTGTGTTTTATTCCTCCTTTTTGCAGCAGGAAAAGCGACTCTTCACAAACTTCCATCGGCAGCTCTTTTGCTGGCTGGATAAGTGGGTTGATCTGACTATGGAGGACATTCGTAGGATGGAGGAGGAGACCAAGAGACAGCTGGATGAGGTCAGTGGAAAAGCAGGGCAGGTGTGGGTTGTGTGAGAAACTGCTTCCATCCAGTACAGCGGAGAGGAAAGACTGCAGCATTGTCAGAGCATAGTGGGTATTGTCCTGCTGCTATTTAGGTCATGCTGTGTGGTTTGAATGGCTGGCCATGACTCCATCCTGCTGGCATTGCCTTCTCATCATTATGGACTTCTCCTTCTGTTTGTTGTTGAGTCAGTAAATGTATTGAACCACAGGTAATGAGGGGCTGAGTGGCAATGATTCATTTACTGCTCAAATATCTTCTGTTCACTCTAACCCAAAGCTGAATGGTCGATTTTTATCCTCCTTAGTTGCCAAGAAAACAGTTGAACAAAAGGTTTTTTAGTACTAAGTACTATAAGCAGGTAGTGAGGGTATGTACTGGGATTTTTACTCTGAGAAACATTAGTTTGGTAGTAATGAATGTAACAGGATTCTTAGTTCAAGTTTGGTAATGGGTACCTTGTTCCATGATTTGTGTGCTGCACTGTGCCCTTCTCTCCCTCAGGATATTTCCTTATAGTTTCATGCACACTCTGCCCTTTGGATCCTGGTTCCAGATCCTTGTCTGACCTGCAGCTTAACCAGAAATGTTGCCTTGCATGTGCCTTTCCCAAGCACTGTTTTGGGATGCTCAGATATAATCAGTGCCTTAGACACAGGAGGTAGCTTAATGTGTTCCATGCTGATAAATTTTGAGATAACACGTGAGAATCAGCACTTAAATTCTGTTTCCTCTTTCAGATGAGAGAAAAAGATCCAGTGAAAGGAATGTCAGCTGCAGATGACTAATATGACTCCTTCCTTGTGCACTGTAGGTATCGAGAGAGTTTGACAAAGCTCTGTATTGCTCTACTTAGTTAAAAAGAAAACATTTGTGTAAGAAATGATCCTGTTCATAGCTTCTGACAGGCAAATCTGTGGTATTGACTGTTTTTATAGTGAACCTGTTTCCCTGGCAGGTCGATGAGTGAGTTTACTGTCTCATTTCAGAAGTATTCTAAAGGAATGTCTGAGTGAAAAGTGTAAGAAAAATGTGTTAGAACATTTTGTAGATTTTACTGCTATTCTTATGTCTGTAATGGATGTGTTACTTTCCATGACTTACAGAGAAACTTTTGTGTCTCAAAAAAGAAAGTTGGACCTGCATATATTTAGAAAAAGATTGGAAATGGAACATTCCAAGCGTGTTTGCAAGGAATGTGTTTCTTGCATTGCTTGCTAACAGTATTCACTAATGGGCCAAGGCCTGGAACAACACCTCACATTGTAGGAGAAGCAGCAATAACAATTTTAAAAGCTTTTGACTTGATTTCTTTCTGTTCTGTTAATTGTGTCATCAGTTTTGGGGGTTGGTTGTGAGGAATTTTTCATAGTGTACAAAAATATGACATAGTAATAGAGAAGTAAGAAGGCAAGGAGAAAGAAAAGACTTCAATTATGTGAAGTCCAGGTTACCACCCACAATTAGTCTAAGGCAGTAGAACTCCATCCTATTTATCCTTGGAAGGAATGGGGTGGGGCAGAACCACAGCCTCATGTTTACCTCTGCTTGTCCTGTCACCTGCTGGTGTTTGGTGGTAGATGAGGAGCAGAAGCTGAGGGAGAGTCTGAAGGGATGTCTTCTGATAGATACATCTGAGATTTGTAATGCAGCCTAAACCTTTTCTTCTCTTCATTCCCATTTGCTCCGGGTCGGCTCTGCAGTGTAACCATGCAGTGCTGCATTGTCTGCCTGGTGACAGTGTGACTCACATTTGCTCTCTGCAGGTTGTCTGACACTTCTCTTGGCACGCTGCTCTTCCATGCTGGTTCTAAACTGTTTCCTCATTGCCTCTTTGTTTCAGTTTGCAAGACAGTCGTCAGGAAGGCCCAGGGAATCCACACTCTCGACTGATGGACCATCTCTGGATCAAGCCTTTCTATATCCAACCGGCAGGCGATTTTAAACCTCCCATAGCTAATTCTAGATGCCCCTTAATATTGTGAGCAAATAGACCGTCTGGTACTAAGCACTCCAACGTTAGCACGTGTGTTCCAAGGGGGAACCTCCTGGGAGACGTGTGACTTAGAGATCGCTGTATTTACGACTCCTCGCTCCTCTTTTTTTCATTGTGTTCAGACCAATTTCCATGTGGCCCCGTTTGATTTCCAAGTGACATTTTTAGCTAAAATAGTCTTGTGATGTGGTGACTTAGATTTTTTTTTTTCTTTTTCTTTTTTTTTTTTTTTAATTATTTTTTTTCCAAGTGGGATAAACTGCCACCTTTGTTTCTGCCTAGCCCTTTACCCTCCTTTGAATGTCTGTTTGGAGAGGGAAACTGTCAAGTGTTTCAGAGTGCAAAACTAGTGCACAAAATGCTCTGCTCTGACCCTTGCTCCCAGGAGGAGATATTTAATGGCAGGTAATCTGAATACATAATCAGCAGTAGCCAGAGAGAGTTCTTGGTCTGTGATGAATATGTGGCATCTGCAGGGCTTTAATTTGTTCAGACTGTCCAGAAGCTGCAATCAGCATCCCCATGCTGAGGCCTTCACACACCTGCTGGGTTTCAATTCAGGGCTCCATGGTCCCTTTGGTCCATGGAGCTCTCTTGTCCTTCAGCTGTGTTTGTGTGTCAAGTCTTACAAAACCATTATGGAAAGTTGCTTGATATATTTTGCAATTTCCTGGTTCTTTATTTACTAAGACTTCCCCTAACTTGCGAAGCTAAAATAATAATGTGATTCTTCCTGGACAAATTGGGATGTTGCAAAGACTGGTGTACATGTAAAGTCTTGGTGTCTGGTTATATCCAGGTACTTGGGTTGGTGGTTCTGCTCAGCAATAATGTTCTTCCCATTGAAAGACTGACTAAAAGATCTCCTTTCGTGCTATAAAACTTATAAAGACCTGCAGTTGTTTTCTAGGATATCTATCACAAAGGGTATTGTTAGTGTGAAGAGCTCTCCTTGTTTCATGAACTCAGATACTTGCTGTAACTATCCTTATGTTGATATCAGCTTTAGACAATCAAGTAAGCAGAACAGAATCAAAGAAATGCTGCTTTCTTAAATACATATGAGGGAAAGAATTCTACTTCTCTGCTTATGCCTAAGGCCCAATGTTTGATATTTTTTTTCCTCTTTTTTTGTTCCCTACTAGTAATCACTGTATTTTCCACTTCTGTATTTGGCAGCACTAAGATCAAATCCTGAATGCCAAACAGTCGTGGGTGTATCACCACTTCTGAGGAGTCTTTTTAGCATCCTATAAGACACTGACTCCTCCAGCCCTTGATGCTCCTGTGAGCAGGAGAGCCTGAAATGATCCAGTGCCATGCTGAACAAGTGTGTGCTGGGATCAGAGCTGTTTCAGTGCGAGGGAAGGTGGGAATGCTCTGGAGGCAGAGGATGGTTTTGGTTTCTGGGGAGGGGGCAGTTTATCCCTTTATTTTTAGTTTGTTATTTTGCCTTACTCATGTCTAAGTGCAATAAGCTCTGAATTGTACCAGTAACTCTGGCAGGCTCTTCTCAGTGACCTCAGACGGTTCTGTGGGGTTGGGGTGGGGTGTGAGGGGTTTTTAGCAATCTCACCTGGCAGAAGTAAAACAAAATTTATTGTAAAATAGGTAAAGAAAATACATTTTAATCTGTGAGGCTATTTGGGACCAGGATGTTTCATGGCATGTTCTGTAGCTGTTCCAGAAGTATTCTAGGAGTGTAGGCCCCAGTTAGAGTTCTTTCGGTTTGGAGTATTTTTAACTGAGAATTTATGCACTGACTTCTGTTCGTGTTTGTTGGTTATGTTTGAGGGATTCTTACACTTGAGGGCAATCTGAGAATACACAGCACACTTGTTCTTTCAGTTTGTGTTATCCAAGAGGCTTTCCATCTGATGACACTAATCGCTGTGGAAGCAGATTGTAACATTCCACCATGCAATCCGTTTTTGATCCTCTGATTTCAGAGTAAGAGCTTTTACACAAAGCTTTCCTGATTAGTGGAAAAACTTGGGGGGGGTGAAGAGGGGGGGAAGTGGGGAAACTGCAGGAACTCCAGCCTGAATACTCCCCTGCTCCATGCCCCTGGTTTTCTTTCCTTCCAATTTGATCCAAAGTGAAAGCATCCCTCAGCCTTGGGATAGACAAATCCTGTAAAGACCCTTCAGTCTCGACGCTTGGTTCCTGCTAGTGAGCATAGCGAAGATCTCGCCGCGTTCCTGTGCCGTATCTCATCAGCTTTGGCAAGAACCCCTGGACCCGCTGGTTCCCAGTGGGATTGGCACTGGAGTGATCCATCCTGGGGTGATGGCTGTGCTGGCACCCTCCCTCCCATCCGTTCTGGGTGGGTTTGGGGGTCCTGAGGCAGATCCTTCACCCCAGCCTGGGTCAGGCTGGTTTGCTGGAGGGGCTCCTTGCCCCCCACCCCCTGCACCCCTCTGGGATCATCCCACTGGGCCTCCTGCCATGTCCCGCTGGGTTCATTGTGCTCTTTCCTTTGGCAACACAACACTTTGTAGAATGGGTTAGATTATCTCGTTGTTTCTTTCAATGTGAGTTTGTGCCTTTTTTGTCTCCTAAATCTTCCAATACAGGCATATTGGAAACGAAATCTAATAAAATACTAGACAGAGCCTCACGCCTCTGCCTTTCCTTTGGTTTGGGTGCTGTGTGTGTGTGGGGGGGGTGCCTGAGTGTGTGTCTGTAGGTGTGTCTGTGTGTGTATGTGTCTGCATCTCTCTGTCTGTGTGTGTCTGAATCTGTAGGTGTGTCTCCGTGTGTGTGTGTGTGTGTCTCTTGGTGTGTGCGCCTGCCTCTGCGTGTGTCTCTGTGTGTGTGTGTGTGTCTGTGTGCATCTGTAGGTGTCTGTGTGTGTCTTTCTCTGTCTGTGTCTGAGTCTGTAGCTCTCTCTGTGTTTGTCTCTCTCTGTGTCTGTCTCTCTCTCTCTCTCTGTCTCTCTGTCTCTCTGTCTCTCTGTCTCTCTGTCTCTGTCTCTCTGTCTCTGTCTCTCTGTCTCTGTCTCTCTGTCTCTGTCTCTCTGTCTCTGTCTCTCTGTCTCTGTCTCTCTGTCTCTGTCTCTCTGTCTCTGTCTCTCTGTCTCTGTCTCTCTGTCTCTGTCTCTCTGTCTCTGTCTCTCTGTCTCTGTCTCTCTGTCTCTGTCTCTCTGTCTCTGTCTCTCTGTCTCTGTCTCTCTGTCTCTGTCTCTCTGTCTCTGTCTCTCTGTCTCTGTCTCTCTGTCTCTGTCTCTCTGTCTCTGTCTCTCTGTCTCTGTCTCTCTGTCTCTGTCTCTCTGTCTCTGTCTCTCTGTCTCTGTCTCTCTGTCTCTGTCTCTCTGTCTCTGTCTCTCTGTCTCTGTCTCTCTGTCTCTGTCTCTGAGGGACCCCCGTGTGCTCCCACCCGGGGGGCACAGCCGGAACTGCAGGGGCACAGGGACACACTCTGCTGCCACCCGGTGGGCACAGCCGGAACTGCAGGGGCACAGGGACACACGCACATTCTCTCCCTCTGTCTCTCTCTCTCTCTGTCTCTCTCCCCGTGCCCTCCGTGCCGCTGGGGGCGCTGTGCGCGGCCCTGCGCGCTCCGCCCGGTCACGCGCGCCAATGGCGGCTGTTG
>NW_008681113.1:676-3950 GCF_000695815.1 Acanthisitta chloris | reverse complement strand
CCCGCCGCCCCGGGGCCGCCAGGTGGGTCATCTCAGGGGTCCCAGGCGCCGGTTTCACCCCCGGGCTCAGGGGTGCTCCAGGGGTCTCTATCCCCCACTCACCTCACCTGTCTGTGCTCTGCCAGGACTCGATTTCCCTGTGTGCCATCAGCCCGGGCCCCGCCGCCCCGGGGCCGCCAGGTGGGTCATCTCAGGGGTCCCAGGCGCCGGTTTCACCCCCGGGCTCAGGGGTGCTCCAGGGGTCTCTATCCCCCACTCACCTCACCTGTCTGTGCTCTGCCAGGACTCGATTTCCCTGTGTGCCATCAGCCCGGGCGGCTATGCCCGGGCACCGCGGCTATGGGCTGGTACCCGGAGCCGAACACCCCAGCGATGTGAGTCCCTGTTTTTTTTGGGACCATGGGATAAGAGGTGTCCACAGGGTGTTGAGCATCTCTTTTCCTCTAAATCCAAAGCAAACTGGTGCACTCAGGGCACTCCTCGAGCTTCCAAACACCAGGTGTGTGTCCTCGGGGGTGTCTGCAGCCCCCCAGGACCGTGCTGAGGGCAGTGTCCCCTCCTGCCATCGCAGGTTCCCGGTTCTCCACGCCTCGTGGAGCAGGAAAGCTGGGGAAGAAGCGGGCCCTGTCCATCTCCCCCCTGTCCGACTCCAGCATCGACCTGCAGACGGTGATCCGCACGTCTCCCAACTCCCTCGTCGCCTTCATCAACTCCCGCTGCGCCTCTGCCGGCGGCTCCTACGGCCACCTGTCCATCAGCACCATCAGGTGGGCACCTGCCCTCAGCCCTCTGGCAGATGTGAGTTGCCCATTCCCACCCTGGGGAGTGCTGGGAGAGCCGGGAGCAGGTTGGGATGGTGGGGAAGGGATGACTGGGGAACCTGGCTCAGGAGACCTCAATCTTGTCCCCTGAGGTTGTCTCCTGCTCATCCTTTTGGTCTCCACAGCCCATCCCTGGGGTACCAGAGTCCACCTGGGCAGCAGAAGGGGCAAGGTCACCTGTACAGCCACACGCCCCCCCCTGCACCATGCAGCTCCCATGAGCACCTGTCCACACGCCCAGGGCTGCTGCACCACCCACCTGCTCGTGGAACCCTGAAGCACTGCCAGGTAAGGGGGAATCCACGGGAGCCAGGGATCTGTGGGAGCCAGGGGTCTGTTGTGTATCCATGTGTGCCAGACATTCCTGTCAGACATGTAAGCCATGCATCCATGTGAGGGTGTATCTGTGTAAGCGCTGCGTCCCGTGTAAGCAGTGATCCAATGTGCATCTCCATGTTGACTGCTTCCTGCTTTCCCTGCCCTGGCAGCAGCTGAAACTGGAGTGGAGCTTGAGCAGCCCCCTGACCACCAAATTCCCAGAGGAGCGATCCGAGGGCGACATCTCCAGCCCAGCATCCACAGGCACCCAGGTGCGTCCCAGGCTGCGAGACCCTCCCACATCCCCAGGGCTCCACGCTCCTCCCGGCACCGCTCCCACCTGGGAGGGCTCACCTGGTCATGCTCCCCCAGGACCCCTTGCTTGGAATGCTGGATGTCCGGGAAGAGCTGGAGAAGGAGGATGGGAAACCCGAGTGTGAAGCTGTGTATGAGACCAACTGCTACTGGGAAGGCTGCGCCAAGGAGTTCGACACGCAGGAGCAGCTGGTGCATGTGAGTCTACTGGGGCATCCCCACCCCAAAACCTGCCCTTGGGCTGCCAGGTGACATCCCCCTGGATCAGCCCACGATTCCTGCTCCCAGTGACGTTCCTTTCTCCCTTAGCACATCAACAATGAGCACATCCATGGGGAGAAGAAGGAGTTTGTGTGCCACTGGGCAGCGTGTTCCCGGGAGCAGAGGCCGTTCAAGGCTCAGTACATGTTGGTGGTGCACATGCGGCGTCACACCGGCGAGAAACCTCACAAGTGCACGGTGAGCTGCCAAGAACTCCTCAGAAGTGCTTGGTGAGCTGGGAAAAGGAGGGGGGACAGGGTAGAGAGTGAGTGGGGTTCATGCATGGCAGCCAGAGCCCTTGCTTTGGGACACATTCCTGGATTTAACTTAGGATGGGGAGCTGGGCATTGCAGTTAGCCCCAGTTTGTGGTTTCCCCGCGGTGGCACTCGGGATGGCATGGGCAGGGACACAGGAGGGGCTGTGTTGCAGCGTGAGGAAGCACCTGAGGAGGGCAGGTGTGCTGGGGGGTGGGGGTGATGTGGCCCAGAGCCTGGTGATGGCACATGACACATCTCACCCCGCTCATCCGCAGTTTGAGGGCTGTAACAAGGCTTATTCCCGCCTGGAGAACCTCAAGACACACCTGCGGTCACACACGGGAGAGAAACCTTACGTGTGTGAGCATGAGGGCTGCAACAAGGCCTTCTCCAACGCCTCCGACCGTGCCAAGCACCAAAACCGCACCCACTCCAATGAGGTATGGCCCCACCTGGGGCTCCCAACACCCCTCCAGGCTCCCCATGCAGCTCTGGGTCAGTCCCGTCTTCTGAGAACTCCTCATGTCCCTTGGGTTTTGCCTCTGTGTGCCACAACTCCCTCTTTGCCTGTTCTAAATGTCTCCCTGCTCCCTCCCTTGCCACCAACATTCCCACTGGGATTTCTTTACCCCACTCCTGGGTAAAGTAAATCCTTACTCCTCTTTCCCCTGCCTCCCTGACCACCCCCCCAGCACCCACCATGCCCTCTCCAAGGGGACTGACCAGCTTTGATCCACTCTCAGCTCTCTCCAGAGGGAGGGGAGGGGGTTCCATTTTGGGAGGGGGTCTCCAGCCAGAGCTGACACCCTCCCCACTCCGTGCTGCCGGTTTTCCCGGACAGAAGCCGTACGTCTGCAAGATCCCTGGCTGCACCAAGCGCTACACCGACCCCAGCTCCCTGCGCAAGCACGTGAAGACGGTGCACGGCCCTGACGCCCACGTCACCAAGAAGCACCGAGGGGACGTGGGGCCAGGCCGGGCACTGCCCACCCCCAGTGTCCCCCCAGACATGAAACAGGAGAAGGACACGAACGGCCCCACCGAGGCCAGGAAGGATGATGGGAAACTCCTGGTGCCTGACCTGGCCTTGGTGAGGAGTTGGGGGGGCGATGATGAAGGGAGGGAGGGTTGGTGGTGGGGGAGAGAACAAGAGAAAGGGGCCTCAAGCTGCAAGGGGAGGTTTAAATTGGATATTATGGAAAATTTCTTCATGGAAAGGGTGGTCAGGCACTGGCACAGGCTGCCCAGGGCAGTGATGGAGTTACCATCCCTGGGAGTCTCCGAAAAACATGTGCATGTGT
>NW_008681113.1:0-640 GCF_000695815.1 Acanthisitta chloris | reverse complement strand
CTGGGGGAACAGTTGGACTCCATGATCATAGAGGCTTTTGCAACCTTAATGATTCCTTGATTCCATTATTCCATGCGTGTACTGAATATCTGACCCCCTTTTCCTTGCCCCTTCTGGGTCCCCCCAGAAGCCACAGCCCAGCCCGGGGGGGCAGTCATCGTGCAGCAGTGACCACTCGCCCCTGGGCAGCACCACCAACAACGACAGTGGTGTGGAGATGGCAGGCAATGCTGGTGGCAGCTACGAGGACCTGTCCACGCTAGAGGACGTGGTGCCCGGGGAGCCCATGGGCACCTCGGGGCTCATGGCCCTCCACAAGCTGGAAAACCTTCGCATCGACAAACTGAAGCAGCTGAGGAAACCAGCGGCTTCCAAGGGCCTGAACCTGCCACCCATCCCTGGAGCTGGTGAGACCAGGGTGCCCTCCCACCAGGACGAAGGGTTCATCCCATGGGAAGTGTGTGGAGATGTCTGGTTGTTGGCTGCCAGAGGTTTCCATGTCTTCTGTCATTAGAGGTGGGACTCCAAAATCTGGGCTATGCTCTGGGGAGACCTTAGAGTCTTGGGCTAGTGGAAGGTGTCCCTGCCCATGGCAGAGGGTGGAACTGTATGTTCTTTCAGGTCCCTCCCAACTCAAACA
>NW_008681112.1:0-431 GCF_000695815.1 Acanthisitta chloris | reverse complement strand
CTCACCCCTTCTCACGGCACCCCCTGCAGGGACGGGCAGGAACTGCAGCGAGGGGGCACAAAGCCCCCGGAACACAGCGGGTCCTGTCTCCCAACACACCCTGTTCCTCCTCTGAACTCCCCTTTCCCCAGCACCCTGTTCCCCCAGCATCACCTTTCCTCCAGCATTCCTCTTCAAACTCCATTCCTCCTCTAAACCCACAGCTCCCCTGCACCCTCTTCTCTCCCAGCATGCCCTTTCCCCCTTTAACCTTCCCTTCTGCACCTCTTTTTCTCCCTCAGCACCCATTTTCCCCTGCACTCCTCCCCTCCCAGCACTCCTTCTTCACCCATATCACCCCACTCCCCTCTGCTCCCCCTTTTCCTTCTCACACCCTCTACTCCTCCTCTGAACCCCCTTTCCCCAGCTATCTCCCCCCACCCCAGCACCCT
>NW_008681111.1:28696-62043 GCF_000695815.1 Acanthisitta chloris | reverse complement strand
TCTCTCTCTCTCTCTCTTTCCTCCTCTGCCTCTCTCTTTCCCCCTCTGATACTGAGAAGTAGACTGAAAGCAGGAATTGAACAGTTAAAGATGAAAGCATAAAGAATAACTGTACTAATGGCACTATTTCAGCTTAATTAGCAAAATAGCAAGGATTGCATAGACAAAAAGCTTCACTAATGGTATTGTTGTGGCTTGGTTGGCGAAACGATGCACCTTATCTATAAGGCAGTAGAGCTAACTAGACTCAAACCGTGGCAGTAGGAGGAAAACTAAGACCATGTAGAGGTGTGGAATGAAGAAACAAAATGTTCAAGGTAGAGGCAAGGTCAGCAAGGCATGCAAAACTGTACAAAGGGGTAAACAGTTGCATAATAAGGGTGTCCAAAGGGTACTGAGGAAGAGGAGACACTTCATCTTCACGACCACCGAATGACCACCAGGACCATGGGACTGATGCCAAGAGGGAGAAGACAGAGGAGTATATGATAATGATTTCTGAGGACCAATTATAATAATAACCACCCATTCCTGGAAATAATGAATATGTATGAGCATTTAGTGGATAGAAACTGTGACGTTTTTGCCCCTGGTTGCACAAGTTTGGTGGAATAATCTCCCTTGTGCCCAGCACTGAATGAACAAATACCTGCTACTCAGAGATACAAGTCTGTGAGTAGTTCTTTTCCAGGCTTTTCTCAGCATCACCTCCATCTCTCTCCCCCCTCTCTTTCCCCCCCTCTAGGAGACTGGAAGAGCTGAGCCTGGATGAATTCCTTGCTGCTGGCTCTGAGTCAGAGGCTGACAGTGGCTGTGAGGAGGAGGAGACTGTGAGGCAGTGGCAGCCGAGCAGCAAGGCAAGGCAGAATGGGCAGGCACAACCTGCTGTCAGGTAAGGGAGAAGGACTGAAAGACTTTGGAGTAGCTGCAAGGTAATGATGAGGTAGTTTTTGAGCTCTGCTAATTGTTATTAGAAGCCAAAACAGTTGTTTATTATCAGGTAAGATTTCACTGAGATTTCATTGTCAGGGTTCTCTGGTAGTGCAGCTTTGAGTGTTTTTGTAAAAGCTTATGGGAGTAATTGTATTAAACTGAGAAACACATTTATTTTGGTTGTTCAAGATGTTTTCATGGCCTCTGTCAATATCCCAATACAACATGATATTTTGCTATCAAGATCTCTTAGTGCTTAATGGAAATAACCTATTTCAAGTGCTCCAGAGCAGGTGATAAACAAGGTCCAGAACTGTGGCCACAGCTGTGATAGATCCATCAACACTGAAATTAGCCCCAGGTGTACTTAGTGACCAAATGTGTCTTGTTTTCCTCGCAGCACCAGCAGAAGTTTGAGCAGTGAATAACACATGTTAATTCTTATCCACCAGGAAGAAGGGAAAGGCATCTGAACACAAGGATCAGCTCTCCAGGCTGAAGGACAGAGACCCTGAGTTTTACAAGTTTCTGGAGGAAAATGACCGCAGGTTGTTGGATTTTGATGCTTCAGACAGTTCTGAGGAGGAGGAGGATCCACTGCACAGACCTCCTGACACACTGGAGGTACCAAACCCTCTTTGGAGTGCTGCAGTCAGTGAATTCAGTTATTTTCAAGTGAAGAATTCAAGTTTCAGTGCAGGGCTTGAGTACAGAATCACAGAATGGCTGGGTTGGGAGGGACCTTAAGGCCCATCTTGTTCCACCCTCTGCCATGGGTAGGGACACATTCCACTAGCCCAGGTTGCTCCAAGGCCTGTCCAACTTGCCCTGGAATACTCCCAGGGATGGAGCAGCCACAGTTTCTCTGGGCAACCTATACCAGTGCCTCAGCACCCTCACAGGGAAGGATTTTTTCCCAATATTCAATCTAAACCTCTTGTCTCTCAGTATATTTGGGCCTACATTGGCACAGGTGGCTGGGGAGGAACTTCCCCAAAGATCATCCAAAGGTGTAGACATTTGTAATCCAGAAATCAGCTGTGGAGCTTGAGGAATACACTAAAGATTTTGAAAACAGAACCTTAGAGTATAATTTCTCTATGGCTTTGCTTTTGTGTCACCTTTCCCAATAAGAATTTTGCCTCAAGTGGTGTTATTTTCCCTTGGATACTTTACATTATTGCACACTGTGGTTATGTAGCAAAACTGCAGAGCTTAAGTGCTTTTCTTCATATGTTTGTACTACCTCTAATTTTATTACTGCTCTAAACAAAGTGCTCATAAAGCATAAATACAATCAGGGCTCTTCAGTAGCTGCTCAGCAAAAGAGGTTGGGCCAGAAAAGAAGTGTCTAAACCTTTGCTTAGTCTTGCTGTTAACTTCTCTAGGAAGCAAGTGATGAAGATGAAGAAGAAGAACAAGAAACAGTCAAAAGGAAGAAAGTTTCTTTCATCCCTGTCAACTTGAAGATGGTTGAAGGATGGAAACAAGCTGCAGAGGTGAGCAGGGAGTTGGAAAATGAGGCGCTTGAGTGTGTTCTTTAAACATTCTTCCATGTGTCCCTGCCTGAAAGACCAACTTGTGGTTTGTTAATCTTCCACAAAAATCTGCAGAGATGTATGTCTTGTGCTCCCAGAGCTGTTGTTGTTTCTGCTTCACTTGTCTGTGCAATTCTTCTTGTGCTGCAGGAGTGTTTGCACTCCAGCTGAGGGAGCTGCTGGAGAAACACGTGGCTCAGAAGAGGTCAGAATGATCACATTTTGATTTTTTCAGCCTCTTGCTAATCCTTTGGGAGCTCTAAGAGCTTTTGTAGTCACATTTTGAGCAGTGATGACATGGCTTGTTTTTCTGACTAAGGGGGGAAGCTCAGATTGGATAATTACTTGCAGCTGATTGATTGCTTCTCTGCCTCACCAACCAATTAAAAGCCAATTTGGAGCAGGTTAAAGCCACTGGCATTTGTTAACACTGTCCTGATGCTTTTTCTTCATAGAATCAGAGAATTTTAGGGGTTGGAATGGAGCTTAGAGATGATCCAGCCCCAACCCCCTGCCCTGGGCAGGGACACCTCCCATCAGAGCAGGTTGCTCAAGGCTTTATCCAGCCTGGAATGAACATTGCCAGGGTTGGGGCAGCCACAGCCTCCCTGGGCAATCTGTGCCAGTGTCTCACCACCCTCACAGGGAAAAACTTCCTAATATCTAACCTAAACTTCCTCTCTGGATTTCTCCCCATTACTCTTTGTCCTGCCACTGCAGCTCTTCCATGGGAGAGGATGGAGCTATTTTTGCCATTAGACTTCCAGTTAATTCCAGCACTCCCAACCCAGTATAATGCTTCAGAGTTCCAGAAAATCTCTTACTTTTTCTCCTCAGCAATCCTTTCTCTTCTTTCCCCAGAGGAACCTAACCCCCAGACTCTTCCATGAAATCACTCAAGCCTACAAAGCAGCTGTGGCAACCACCAAGGGAGACAGTGGTGGTGACCCCAGCAAGTTTCAGGTCACTGATGCTGCAGGTGAGTTCACTGCACCCCTGTGAGAGAATGGAAATAATTTGCTAGGGGTGTTTAGCTGTTGGGAGAGAAGCACTGGCAGGAGTTAACTTACCCTTTCACAGGCTTCATTTCACTTAAGCTACTTATCTTGCTGGTGTGAGTCTGTGCAGTGGGATCTCTGCTGGTGTCCCAGTGTGTCAGTGTTGGTGCTGTTTGTTTAGAGAGCAAAGAGATGATCCTTGTGCCAAAAACTCTCAGTTATAATCCTGTTGTTTAGATTAAAAGTTATAGGGTAAGACAAACTGGTATTTTGTTGTGAAAAATACCAGGTTTTGGTAACTAGAATCCCCAAAATTGGTGTTTTGTCCTTCTTCCCTCTAGAAGCTTGAAGAAACGCAGTAGTTCTGCTGTGGAAATTATTGCTGCAGTTCCTTGGGGATCTCTTTTCACATTAGCTGAGAAACTATAGATAGGAATTACAGAGATGTATAGATAGAAATATACTGAAAGTCATCTACAAATGCTTTCCTGCCTTCTTTTTACACAGTGTTCAATGCCCTTGTGTCCTTCTGTATCCGAGACCTCTTTCACCACCTGCATCAGCTGCTGTTTCCCAAAGCCCCAAAGAACAAACACAAGTAAGTGTGAGCAGATTTGAGAACTGCAAGTCAGAGAGAACTGGTTGGGGAGTTTCAGAGCTGCTTCCTGGCAGTGAAGCTGGAAAAGAGGTGGTAGCTCTTCCCAAATACTTAAGGTTGTCTGAGGTTTCTTCCCCCAAAGTCTGTCCCTGGTGATGTCCAGCTACTTGCAGGGGACGTGTTGCTTCAACAGAAGGAGATGTGGAATTGCATACACTTGGACTCAGGAGCATTGTTCAGGCATTGTAAGTTGGTTAGCAGAGAAAAGGATCAACCCTTCAGTCTGGATATAGGCAGTGTGTTCACAATTGTGTGACTTCAGTTCATCCAGGGCTTTAACACCTGTGTTATGTCCTAAATAAGTTGGTGCTCAAACAGTTTGTGTGCTGCTGGATCCATAATGGAATAGGGAATTGCATGGCTCACCCAGATGCAACTGGAAAAGGTGCTGGAAGTCAGTTCCAGTCTGAACTGGTGAATGAAGCAGTTCTGTAGCTGGGGAGGATGAGCCCAGCAGCTTCAGGGAACAAGCTGATGATACTCCTAGTTTTTTTAACAGGCTGGAGTAGCCTTTTAGCTCCTATGCCAGTTCCCTATTAGACACTGAAGCTTTTAACCTCAGTCCCCTCTACATTTTCAGCTGGACACAGTTTTATTATTTCACACTCTGAGCTCCTGTTTTTCCCATTGTAGAGAGAACTGAATCCCTTTCCACAAGTCCTTTCAGTTCCAGAGCAATTTTGGGGCAGTTAATTTTAATTTCCCTGTGACAGATGAAGGGAAGGGTTAGATAACCTTTACATTCATTTTGACATTGATGCCTAGTCTGAGAAATAAATGCAGTTCTCTTGTATAAACACCAATCTCTTCCCTCCCCAGGCCTGACTTGTACAAACCATGTCTGAATTTGGCATAGCCTGAGGGCACTACTTCATGAGTGCAATGTCAGAGGTTTAGGAGAGACAGAACAAATGTCTCACAACTGCTTTGTCCCAAAAATAGCCTTTTTTTTTTTTTTTTTTTTTTTTTTTTCTGCCAGCCACCCTGCTCTGTTCTCATCAGTGGCTGCAGAGTGCCTGACTGGAAGATAACACCAGTGTGAGAGACTCAGGTCCCCACCAGGCAGGTTTTCTGCTTGTCACAGCTCCCTGTGCTGCCACAGAGCTGAGGAAGCTCTTTGAACTGCATTCTCTGCTTTGCTCCAGGCAGTTTTGACAGAGCAGAAATACTTCTCTTCAGCCATGACAGAGCTGTTACTTCTCTCAGTTGATGCTTTGCAAGCAGTTGTTACTGTCTATATCAAGGAGCTCAACTCACTGCTCATTTTGCTGCTGAAATCTCATTTATTTAATGGCTTTCTTAAAAGCTAACCCCAACTCTTACTCATTTCCAGGATGGTTCTCCCTTCCAGCAGCCCATTGTGGGGTAAGCTACGCCTGGACATCAAAATGTACCTTGGCTGTACCATACAAGTAAGAAATAACATCATATTGTGTGTTCTTTGGGTCAGTCTATGCGTTTCTGGGCTGGTTTTGGGGGATATTTTGGAATGAGGCATCTGAGATATTTTTGTGTCCATCCAGTTCCTTGTCTTTGTTTTGGCAGTATTTGGTCTACCTAACATTGTTGGAGGTTTGTTAGGATGGACCCAAGGTCAAAAGAGAAGGGTTAGAATAACATTCTGGCAGTTGTTTCTGTGTTAATTAGTCTGACAAATGAATATTTAGTGAGCTTTAAAGTCGTTTGCAGTGCTGTGCTCCTGTATTCTGCATTGTTAATTCAGGTTTTGGCACTTCCTGAGGTAAATACTAAGAGGATGTTATGTTAACCTCACATAGGATGTTTCTAAGTATGAGAATGTTCCATCCCACTAGGATATTCCCCAAATTGCTGATGTCTACTGTTTCAGAATCAATAAATGGATGTTTTTTCTGAAGGAATCTCCTCTCCCCAGTTAATTTTTTTTTCATCATGCATCCCCAAATTTAGAATATTAAAACCAAACCAACATTGACATATTCTTTGGAAAGAGGTGCAAGGAAAGGAAACCAAAGTGCTGATGTCCTTAGCTGTGAACTGGCAGAATGACTTAGCAGAAAGAGCATTTTGATCAGCAGAGGGTTTGGGTTTTTTATTTTTTCTCTCAAGTTGTGGTGCCTCTTGCCAGCAGCAGAGGATTGCAGCAGGCAAGGAAAAGCTAGCAGTGCAGTTCCTGGGAGCAATCCCTGTTCCTGTGCTCACTCCCACAGGGAACATTTCCTGGCCAGTAGTTTCTGAGCAATTATCTCCTTTCCTTTTGTTGTCTGAGGGACTCTGCAAAGATTTGCTCAGTCCAGAACCTTTGCTCAGTGCAAGGAGGAGAATAAGGAGGAAAATTTAGGCAAAAAGCTTTTTCTTCCAGCAGTTGGGATTGCAGACAGAGGGACATTGCAGCAGGAGAACCTCTCCAAGTGACTTGGAGCTTGCTGTTCAGATGAGAAACTGCAACATCTCAGGGTTTGGCTCCAGTGAACTGAGCTGAACAACCTGGAAGTATAGAATCATAGAATTTTTTAGGGGTTGGAATGAGCCTTACAGATCATCTAGTTCCAACCCTCCCTGCCCTGGGCAGGGACAAAGATCTTGTTTCTTAATAGTTTATCTAACCTATTCCTTGAGCTAGTGTTAACCTCTTGATCCCCAATAGTATTCCTGCTTCCCACTAAAGAAATCCTGGAGAAATCTATCAGCTCAGATGGTTCCCAAGCCTTGTGCAGGCTGAGGGTGTCTGACCATTTGTAGTGAGATGACATAGACTTTAGTGTCTTAAACTGTATCCAAACTTAGATTGTGGAGTGTACACAAGTGAGGCTTTATCTGATGAGCTCAGGTGCCATTAGCTATCCAAGTCCAGTAGTCTGAGCTCTCATTTTCCAGGATGATGTACATTCAGGGCAGTTATTCAACCTGCCACATGTTTGCTCCTTTCCTGATACAGCTATTGCAGGTTTGTTTGAGCTCCTTTCTAATGAGCTTGATTTTCCAGCCCTTTGGTAACACAGAACTGCTTGGAAACAGCCAAATGCAGATGGTGAAGGATGAGGTGATGAAGACTGAATGCTAAATGGAGTTGTTGGTTTGTTTTTCCCCCCACAGCTCCTGTCCTGTCTAACAGAAGCCTCAGTTGGTGCAGCAGTCCTCCAACATGTCAACTCCACAGTGCCTTACTACTTGTCCTTCCCAAAGCAGTGCCGTGCCCTTCTCAAGGTGAGGGGATGTGCTGTGATGTGAGATCTGAGGTATTTTTTTCTCCCTTCACATGAGCCTGTTGTGGTGTTTGAGCTGGATCCCATGATGGTTCAGCCTCTTGGGGAGGATTCCCACTTCTCCCAAGCCTTCCAGGTGCCTCTAGGTGATCTCAGGCTGATGTGAGTGGGCTGTTGGCTCTGTGTGTAGCTGCTAATTCCCATGCAAGTGGCAGGGAGGTGTTTGGGGAAACTGTCTGCTTCCTCCTCACAGATGGAGTAATTGCTGCCTGTGTGCCAGGCAGTGAGAGTGTCTGTGATACCATTTCAGCTCTCCAGAGCTGGGGGTGGAATATTTTTGCAGCAACTTAGTCACAACTGCTGAGCACTTAAGAACAACAATGGAGGCGTGGAAGAGATGAAGAGGGCAGCAGGGTGACATTGGAGTGAAAAGCAACAAAGCAACATTTAAATGAGGCAGGGAACCCTCTGATGATGAAGGATGACTGGTGTGCAGGGGTGGGAGGCTGGGACACCTCACAGCTGAAGGTGTAGCACTGCTCAGTGCTGCTGGAGGGATTTCACAGTCGGTTTTTCCAGCCCTGCAGCTGATGTTTTGTGGAGTTTCTCAGTGCAGATAAGGTCACTGGTTTTTGGAGGCATCAGGCATGAGTGTGGTTCTGTAGCAGATGCTGACAGGACCAGTCGTAGCCAGTCTGTAGGAGACTGAGTCCCCTGCAAGGCTGATGCTTCTGCTCAGAAGCTCAAATGAGTCCTCAGGCACACAAATAAAAGTGAATGTATTTTTCAGAGGTGCTAGTTTTGGACAGGTTCCTTTCTTGATGATGGAAACATCAACCTTGCCTTGGTGTGGTCTGTCAGCTAGAGTTGTGAGCTCAGAATTGCTGCTGTGACTGATTCTGTGCCAACACATCTTCCCATCTTTGTGTCATCCTCCTCCTCACTGCTTTTTGGTGTGGAGGAGGAAGCTCAGACCTGTCTATAACCAGGAAGGAGCTCTTTATCCCTTCACTCATCTCTATCTTTTGTTTTGTTGCAGCAAACAATCACTTTGTGGAGCACAGGGGAGGAAACAGTGAGAGTCTTGGCCTTCCTTGTGCTGAACAAGATCTGCCGCCACAAGAAGGAGGTGTACCTAAGTCCCTTGCTCAAGGTAGGCCTGGTACCTGCTGCACTCTGCAAGTACCTTAAAGCATTGAGTTGCAGCCTATTAGCTAGAGCAGGTGCTGGAGATGGTTCTGAGTACCTCCAGAACATTAAACAGGGGAGAAATTCTGCTGGGTCAGAGTGATAACCTACTGCTCTTCCTGCTGGAGGCGCAAGGACTGAGCAGGACAGATCTCTGGTGCTCATCTGTGTACTGGATGAGTACTCAACTTCCAGATTCTTGATGTGTTAACATAACACTGAGTTGCTTTGATGTGTAGTTGAGGTTGCCAAGTGTAGTTTCTGTAACTCCTAAGCTGGAGAACTGTGCCCAAGCATAACCATGGGTGGCTCAGACAATCTTCTTGCAGCCAAACAGTGCTGGGACATCAGAGATCTGTGCTAAACAGACTCTTTCCTGTCTCCCCTAAAGAAGAAGCAGGCTGGATTGACTTTGCCATATTCCTTTGAAGTGACTTGTCTTGGCAAAGCAACATTTGACCCCTAATTTGGACATATCTGGATGGGGAAGCTCAACCAGACAACGTTTTTGTCGTGTTTTATGTGGTTTTATCTTGTCCTCTTCCCCTCCCAGCAAATGTACATTGCCTTTGTGAAGAACTCCAGATTCACCTCTCCCAATGTCCTGCCCATGATCAACTTTATGCAACGTACCCTGACAGAGATGTATGCCCTGGACACTCAGACCTCTTACCAGCACACCTTCATCTACATCCGCCAGCTCGCCATCCACCTGCGCAGCGCCATGACCGTCAAGAAGAAGGTTGGTCTGTCTTCTACAGGGAATGTGTGGAGAGGGGAAGTGAAAATCACCTCTTCAGGCTTTTGATAGTGTCTCTATTCAAATTGAAAGAGGGGAAATTTAGGTTAGCTATCAGGATGTTTTTCCTGTGAGGGTGGTGAGCCACTGGCACAGGTTGTCCAGGGTGTTTGTGGCTGCCCCAACCCTGGCACTGTTCAAAGCCAGGTTGGGTCAATCCTTGAGCAACCTGCTCTGGTGGGAGGTGTCCCTGCCCAGGGCAGGGGGTTGGCTTGGCACTGGGTGATCTCTAAGCTCCATTCCAGCCCCTAAAATTCTGTGATGATTCTATGATTCTAAAGTGGCTGATTTGAGTTTGACCCATTTTATAGCCTGCCAGGGAATGGGAGTTCCAGAGATCACCTCAGAGTTGCCTATGTTAGTGTGGAATTTCAGCAAGGAAGGAGAGGAAAGAGAAGGATTCAGGGTGATTCAATTGTGGCCTTCCACTACCCAAAGGAGCTGCAAGAAAGATGGAGAGAGATTATTTGCAAGAGCCTGGAGTGACAGGAAGACTGAGAATGGGTTCACACTGACGGAGGAGGTTTAAATTAGATACCAGGAAGAAAGAATTCCCTGTGAGGGTGGTGAGGCACTGGCACAGGTTGCCCAGAGAAGCTGTGGCTGCTACATCCCTGAGTGTGTCCAAGGCCAGGTTGGATGGGGATTGTAGTAACCTGGGCTGGTGGAAGGTGTCCCTGTCCATGGCAAAGATTTGAGCTAGGAGGTCTTCAAGGTCCCTTCCAACCCAAACCATTCCATGAACTGCAGTGTGGGAGTCACATTTCTCTCCCCACTTTTGCAGGAGCTTGTGCTGTACTTTCCATCCTCTTCCTCAGACATCCTTTTTCCACCCTGAAGCTGCTGTTTGCAGCCTCTGTCCCAAAACCTCAAGGTAAAGAAGATTAGGACCCACTCTGGTGTGTGCATCTTTGCAGTGAAGTCTATGTTATTTAAAGGACTTAACTGCCCAAAGCAGCTCAGACTTTTTGGGAAGATCCTTGGTTTCAGCCACCTCCAGTCTGACCTGGGAAATCTGAGTCAGATTGCTAATCCTGGCTTTAGTCATGTTTAGCAAAACAGACCCCAATAGATTAATTGTTCAGCTGCCCCCAAACATTGTAGGATTGGTGACCAGCTAAATCTCCTGGCTGTTCAGACATGGGGATAAATAAGCAGAGATAAATGAAGTCTGGGCTGCATATCCCCTAATTGGATTGCACTGGCTTCTTACACCCTCAGTTGTGGCCCAGACAAGAGCTAAATCCACTTGACTTCACAGCTGGGGAGGGTTGCAGCAACTTTAAATGAGAACAGCACAACCAAAATGCACAAATCCAAGCAATAAGCCTATTTCAACGGAGGAGCAGTGGATGGTTGTGGAAGGTGATTACAGGGAGCAGATTGCTTGTCTGTTCTCGTGCAAGAGGAGCTGAGAGCAGAGCTTTTTGGGACGTCTCAGTGACCTGGGGAGAGCTGGCAGAGCTCTACCATGTCCAGCTGTGGCTTGGCTTAAGTCCCCTGCAAGGTTTGGGCTGGTGGCTGCAATTAAGGACTTCTGTCCTCGTTTCAGGACTTGTGCATCTTGTTATCCATGCAGAAGAGGAGGTGATCTGGACATTGAAAGTCTGAGACAAACACAAGTGGGAACTGAGCCACCTTTGGTGCAATCTCCTGTGTTCTTCATGCATTTTGGGCACTGCATGTGCCTGGAGAGCCCTTTGAAGAGGATGTCCTTCAGGGACTCTTCTGAGCTTCTATTTAATCTGGCACTGAGCTGTTTCAGCACAGGTCAGGGAGAGTGGGGGTTAGCCCAAAACATCCTTGAAAACAGTGTCTCTTGGACTGGGGAAAGACTTGAGCTGCTGTTACCCATGCCCTGAGCCAGCACACAGCTGGCCTGGGGCTTTGGTTTTGCTGGTAACCATAAAGACTGGCTGAGAAACAGAGCTGGAAGTTTATTCTCAGCTCTGCTGCCTGTTAGTTTTATCCTGAAATGGGAAAATGAAGCTGTCCTGGGGAGTCTTTCCCAAGAGCAGAGAGAGGAGTGAGTGCTGGGTTGATTTGTCCTTGCTTTGACAGTGAACAGCTGAACATTTCCCTGTGCTTGGCCACATCCCACTGTCTGCTGTGAACTGGGCTGTGAAATCTTCCCTCTCCAAGAGCTATATTTGAGCCACACACTGGTTTTCTTCACCTTAATTCCTTCAAGGCACTGACTGGTACCATCTGATGCCAATGCAGCATCTGAACTTGCTGACTGGTGGCTCAGAGTGACAGCTACAACATTAGTTATTCCCCTCTGAGCACTACAGTGTCTTGGGTAAAACAAGTCCTGTAGGGGAACTAGAGTGAGCTCTCCAATGCCACATTCTCATGTTTGTGCCTTTATTTCTCCCATTTCTACAGGAGAATTTCCAGTCTGTCTATAACTGGCAGTACATCCACTGCCTCTATTTCTGGTGTCGAGTCCTCAGCACAATCTATCCCAGTGAGGTCATGGAACCACTGATCTATCCTCTGACACAGGTCATCATTGGCTGCATAAAGTAAGTAGAATTTCTTCTTCTTTTTTATATTTCTGTCCATTCCTTCAAGCAGGAAAGTTACTAAGGAGTGTTATTGTTCTGTGGTTTGGTTTTAACCTGGTCTTGTCAGGAATTGTCTGAGGGCTGTTTGTGATTGAAGTGTTCCAGCCAAAGGTGTGGTGAGAAAGTTGCTGTGTGGGTTATTCTTTCCTCTTTGTACAAGAGAAGTGTCAATCTGAACAGCCTGGATAGATTATCCTCCCAGTTGCACAGTGACACACAAATGTTCTGACTTGCTTCAGGATCTAGCAGTGCAAACTCAAGTCCTCATCTCCAGCTCTAAATACACTTAGAAGGTGCATTTTTACTGCTTATTTGTTAGAACTGCAAGAACTAGGCCACACTTAGTATTTTTAGTCTCTCTGCTGAGAATTTCTTTCTCTTTTGCCCATCAGTTTATATAGCAAATTTTTCATGCTTTGAAAAGACAGTTAATAATGAGCATTGAGGGAATTCCTGGATCTCTGGTGATCTCCAAAATCCTGTTAGCTCTGTTAACCAGATTCACAGCTTTAAAGCACCACCCGCCTGGTCTTGAAAACCTCCCAAGAGGTGATGAAGATAAGCTGATTTAAACGATCATTGGAGTATGTTCATATCCCTTTTCCCATCCTCCACCTGCACAGGCTGCTTCCCACTGCTTCTGTGGAGCTTGAGTTGTCCTGAGGATGAATTCAGGCAGTTTTCTACCTGTCCAGGCAGATAAATCAGGTGTCTGGGGCCAAGAAAAGGTGAATTGGGTGAGTCTCAGCAAGAGCAGCAATTTTGTTAGCATCAGGAGTGGACAGAGCTGCTTGGGATGAGCTACAGGTCCTATCTGACAAGGCTTTATGGGTTTGGGAACCCAAGAGATAGATGGGTTTGAAGGGGTCTAATTGTGCCCTTCCAGTACCTGGGGGAGGCTACAAGGAAAGATGGAGAGAGACTGTTTACAAGAGTGACAGGACAAAAGGGGAATGGGCTCAAACCGATAGGAGGGTTAGATTAGATATTGGGAAGAAATCCTTCCCTGGGAAGGTGATGAGACACCAGATTGCCCAGAGAATCTGTGGCTGCTCCATCCCTGGGAGTGTTCCAGGCCAGGTTGTGTGGGGCTTGGAGCAACCTGGGCTAGTGGAAAGTGTCCCTGCCCATGGCAGGGGGTGGAATGAGATGAGCTTTAAGATCCCTTTCAAACCATTCCATGACTCTAGAATTGGGAAAATAAAAATAGAACCCACTGTGACTTCCTTACTGAGCCAACCAATGTCTGGGGTATAAATCTAGGTAGGTTGGCAGATATGGGAGTGATGTGGCTCCATGGGGCAGGATGCTGTGTAACATCTGCAATACCTTCTTTTTCTTCTGCTCCTGATGTGTAGTGCTCTGGGATTTATCCAGAGGGATGGGAGTTCCTTCCCCAGTGTCCTTAGTGCCAGGAGGTGGCGCTTGGCTCCAGCACAAGGGCAGTGTCTGCTCTGTCTGTCTGTCCCTGGCACCTGATCACTCCTTGTGCCCTCTGGCCTTTCCATGCCTCCATACTCCATAAGTTCCTCCTTTGGATCCATGTTTTGCGTCTGTCCAAGTTGATGGTTAGTAGGTTTTTTGCCCCAGAAACTCCTACTTTGGTATCCCCTTTTTATGAACTATTTTTCCAGCCATCTCTGTTTGCATTTCTATCTTCCTCCCAGTCTAAGCTCTGAAGTTGAAGTTCCTCCCTGGTGTAGAGTTAAATGAGGATTTTTGGTGCCTGTTAAATACCTCTCAGCATGTGTAGGGAGGAAATCAGGTACTGCTTCCTCCAACAGGGAATCAAGCATAGCCTTAGTGTCCTAACTTCCCTTGGTGACCTTTCCTGGTGGAGCAGAGGCTGATGTTGAAGAAACTTCCTCTGTGGTCACCAGGAGAGTAACAGAAGGAGCTGTAGCAAGTAAAAATAAGTATTGAGATGCTTTTAGGATGTTCCCTAGCCTGTCCAGACTATGTGGGAGAAGTACAGAAGGCATTCCAAGAGGTGGAAAGACCTTAGAGTCACTTTCCACTGAGATGAAATGTGAGTCAGTTTGTATCCCCTGGAGTGACTAGGCACTTGGACCTGCCTCAGCAGAGCTGAGCCCCAGCTGTGTTTTGTATTCCCTGTGCATCCAGCCACTGGGATGTTGAGCAGATTGTTGCATGGCCACACACTCTAAAATTAATGGTCTTGGTTTACAGTAAATCTATACACTTAACAGGTTTATTCCTCGATCAATTAATTCCTGAGAATGGCTTTCGTCATCTCCACTGGTGCCAGATCAGGGCTGCAAAGGAGATTTATTTCTATAATGGATCCAATGATAATTATTTCCCTATTTGGAGGTGGAGGGAGATGCAGGTGATTTATGGTGCCTGCTCAAGCAGTTTTTTGTGTGCTCTCCTGGATTGCTCAGCAAGGCCTTTGGGGAGGGCTTTATTTGTCAGCTTGGGCCTGTCATCTGTGTGCTCTGCTTTAACCAAACAAAACAATCCTTGTTCATGCTGGAGGCATCTCTGTCTTCAAGTACAGGTCACTCCAGAGTGGTACAGTAATGAGATCTGTGTTTTAGGGACAGCTCTTCATTCTCCCTGTGGTGCTGGGGCAGCTAACCCTTCTCAGCCCAACCTTACAAAGGGAATTGGCTCTATTTTGTCTTAATTACTACTTTTGTCTTAATTACCTGAGTGTGTAGTGGGTTGAAATATGGGTAAAAGACAGTCTGGGCTCTTTCCCCTCCTCCGTGCTGATTCATGGCTGTTCAAATGTGCATTTTGCCTCTTTGGAGGAGGTGGGAATAGCTCAGGAGGGTTGGAGAGCTGAGCAGATTTGGCTGTGGGAGGTCACTCATTCCCTCTCTGTCCTTCCTCATGTGCTGTTTGCTGCTAGTCCAGTTCTTTCTGGGTCACTGTTCAGGTGACAGGATGAACTGAGGGTCCAAAGCTTGAAATGGGAAACATCCTCCTCCTCTGCTATGCTGGGGGAGCCCTTTTCTTGGGCAAACTTGCTGCTTTAGGTGGTCATTTCACTGCTGGTTCCTGCCACTTTTTCTTGCATACCTCCCTGTGCTGAAAGCATGAGAGCCAGAAGTGGCATCATGGATAGACCTTTGGACCACCTGAAAGGGTTGGAGAGAGGGGAGGGATAGTCTCTCCTGCTGTGGCTGCAGGGAGAGGACTAGAGGGAGTGAAGGTCTAGGATCATGAGCAGAGACAGAGGAGAGTCAGAGGAGATACTAGGAAACATATTCCCCCTGTTAGGGTGTTCAGGCACTGGGAATATTGCCCAGGAGGTGATGGAGTCACCATCCCTAGAAGCATCTAAGAGGTGTCTGGATCTGGTGCTGGAGGATATGGTTTAGGGATTCCAGCAGTAACAGGTTAATGGTTGGACTTGATGATCTTAGAGGTTTCTTCGAACCTTGATGATTCTATGATTCATCTGCAAAGCTCTTGTAGCACTTTCTCCCAGCAGAAGTTGGAATCCTGTGCTTTGATTGGAGGAGTTTGTTAAGTGTTAGATTTAACATTAATTTTATTTCCAGCTATGGCAGAGCTGCAGCAGCTCAATTTGCTGTGTGCTACTAAGTCTGTCTTTAGCAGAGCAGGAAAAGGCTCTTGAGTGTCCTTGCAGGCTGCAGGTGCAGTTCTTGTGTCAAATTGGCCTAGTATCCTTTTTTTTTCTCCCCTCCAGGCTGGTGCCAACGTCTCGTTTCTACCCCCTGCGCATGCACTGCATCCGAGCACTCACCCTGCTCTCTGAGAACACCAGGACCTTCATCCCAGTGCTGCCCTTTATCCTGGAGGTTAGTTGCTTGCTGCTGCCACCTTCCACCTAATGAACACACTCACTACCCTCACCAGCAGCTCCCAAGGTTTCCCACTTTGCTGACTGCCCGAAATCCCTGGCAAACAGCATCAGACAATGTGTTGTTTGGTGAGCAAATAGGATTGAACTCTTATTGACTTGTGAGTGGAGAGTACCTGAGATGAGCTGGGTGCAAAAATGCTTTCTTAGGTGGTTTCACTAATGCAGCTGCAGTAGGCCAAGGGGTTGGTTGCTAAAGAAGGGGTTCAGAGGCTCAGCTGGTTGTAGGAACTCCTCAAGTTGCTGTTACTTGATCCTGCTGATGTGTTCATGTCCTAGCAAAAGGAAGAGTTTCATAGTGTAGTTTCATAGTATGTTAAGAGGTTGGAATGGACCTTAGAGATCATCTAGTCCCAGCTCACTGCCCTGGGCAGGGACACCTCTTACCAGAGCAGGTTGCTCAAGACTTTATCCAACCTGTCTTGGAACACTACCAGGGTTGAGGCAGTCACAACCTCCCTGGGAGGTTTGTCCTAAGTGTGGACAAAGGGAAATGGAAGGAAAAAGCCCTTCGAGATTTAAGAATTTATTTAGGAAAATCTCTGTGAGCATAACCTGGCAAAATGCAACATGTTTGGTGAAATATTGGTGCTGAGAGACCATCCAGCTTTGCCCCATGTATCAGACACCTGACACCTCTCCATGTCAATCTACCTAGAAGGTAGGACAGAGTGGTGCAGGCAGAGCTGACTGAAGAAATATGAGCAAGGCAGAGTGAGGAATGCAGGATGTCAGCAGGAGCCTGGACACTGAGGAGGAGGAGGAAGGAGGGAGGGAGACTTCTGTAATAAGTGCCCTGAGTCAGCCAGGCTCATTCCTAATCAAGTTGTGTTGGAGCAAAGGCTCTTGTGGTTTGGGGTTGTAAATGTCCTTTGCAAACCACATCCTCAGCCTGTGGAAGGCAGTGATGTTTATAAATCTCCTCCTGCTCCCTGGCCCTGACCTGTGTGGCTTTGCCATTCCTCTGCTTCCTTCCTCTTCTTCATGCATGTTTGAAATCCTGCCAACCAGATCTCATGATAGAGCCATCTCCCCTCTAGGGCTATGGAGCTTGGGGTGAGGATGGTCTCTGCTTTTTACCTTCTAGTGCTGTGAAAAATAAAACCTTTTCCCCTCAGGGCCTTTCTTCCCCTTCTTTGCATTCTGGCCCCAACACCTCCTCTCTAATCTGTGTGTCAAGCCCCAGCCAGATGTTACCACACTGCACTCTGAGCTTCCTCCCAGCTTCCTCAGCTCCCAACCACATCCCATCCTGCTGTGTGTGCTTGAGGCACTGCTCAGCTTGTCCAGGTGTGGTGGTGACAAGGGGGAGAAGAGTAAATGTGTGCCTGGCATGATGTCAAACCCTCAAATCTTCTTGCAGCTCTCAGCCTTTCCCTTCTTCCTGCTTGTCTCCTGCATGGGATCCCTCAAATACTCCATGGAGTTTCCAATAGTATTCAGGGCTGTTCACTTTGTACTTCCATCTCTTCCCAACTCTGTTGCTGAGGTAGCTGAGCTCTTACAACCCTGAATGTCTCTATAAGCTGTCTCAGGCAGGAGTTGTATTCCAGCTGTGTGGATGAGGTGGTAGGAAGTGGGAAGTGACCTGCCCAAAGTCCCAGGGTGGCTGTGGTGATGCTGGGGAGGACAATCTGCATTCTGATGCCCATAGTGCTTTAACTATGAACCTTTCTGCCAGCTCCCAAATTCAGTCCATAGACACTAGTTCCATACTACACCATGCCATGAACCAAAATCTACTTTAAGCCCATAAAACCATCCTGAGGTGGAAGGATCTGATCAGTGTGTGGGTACTAAGCAGGAGTGTACTCCAGGAGCATCACCAGGGTTCAGGGAGTGGAATATGAAGCATTCCCAGTATCAAGTGTGCTCTGTTGGGTAGGAAGGATTCAAACTACCCTGTTTGAGCTGAATCCCAGTGTAGTAAAAGAGCAGCTGTGGACTTTGTGACCCTGTTTTGTGCACTTCTTGGGGAGAGCTCTGCATGGCTTTAGAGTGTAGGTTCTGTGAAGGTTTTTGTGTAAGAACTGACTCTGTAATTCTGTCCCTTCCCAACCAAGGAAACTCAGCCCTTGCTGCCTTGTCTCAGCCTCATTGCTGCTGTGTGTTGAGGAGATGCAGAGTGAACATTTGTGCATTCCCCTAGGCACAGGAATTCCCCAAGCTCCTGCCAGTGGGAATGAGAGCTGACTGCCTGATGTGTCTTGACAAGGGCTGATGCTCCCCAGTATGAGCATCCAGCACTGTCTCCTCTCTGACTCTGCTCTCCAGGGTGGAGCAAAAGCAGCAGCTAGCTAAAATTACATCTTAGATAGGGGGAGGCAGATTGGGACAGAGTGGGGTTATATCGGTATTGTTACTCCCCTTGGAGGGTCTGTGACATCCCAGTCTTGCTGTTTTTTCATCACTTCAGCTATTGTGTGACAGACATTGCTTTCTGCAGCAGGAGGATTGGTGGTTCATCTGCTGGAAGGCAGGTGTGGATAAACAAGGTAGAAATCTCCCCACGGGCAGGTTTTGCATGCCAATTTAATCCTGGCTTCCCCTGTGGAGGGATGGCAGAGTAGGTTAACCCTGACATGCTTAGGAAGGTACAAGTGTTTGACACTTAAATGGGTTGAGTCTTGGTTTGGATGTGCAGCTTGCTTTGGAGAAAATTCCCAGGGGCTTGGAGAGCAAAATAAATGGGAGTGGATAGTGGATTGTGTTGGTGGAAATTGGCTGATGCAAAGATGAGAGAATTCATAGTTTGTTAAGAGTTGGAATGGAGCTTAGAGATGATCTAGCCCCAACCCCCTGCCCTGGGCAAGGACACCTCCCACCAGAGCAGGTTGCTCAAGGCTTGATCCAACCTGGAATGAACACTGCCAGGGTTGGGACAGCCACAGCCTCCCTGGGCAACCTGTGCCAGTGTCTCACTGCCCTCACAGGGAAAAACTTCCTAATTTCTAATCTAACTTTCCCTCTTTTAATTTCTCCCCATTACTCCTTGTCTGAGCTCCTTTCCCACTGCCCACATGGAAATCATCTGTGAGCCTCAGAGTGCCAAAAATCCTTCCCCTTCCAGCCTGTGCTGCCCTGTCCTTTCCTCTGTCTGCTAGTGGTTCTCACTTAAGCCAGAGGGTTGGCTTTTGACGTTTTGTGGCCCTCTAGTCCCTCATTATCACCTCCCCACCCTGCCACAGGATTCCTAGACATCAGCCCTTCCAGTCTGGCTGTTTTGTTAGCTGATCCATTCTGCACAGGCTTGAAGATGGGAACCACATTTCCTCCCCTTCCCACATGTCCTGCCCAGCTCCCTAGCACCTCCTGGGTGAATTCCAGAGCTTCTGGTTGCATTTCCCTGCTTGCCTGGCAGCATGTTAGGCTTCCCTCCCCAAGCCTGATGCCTTTAATGTGTCTGACCTCAGGGATCAATACTCCTGTTTTGGCCAAAGAAATAACTGTGCATAACGAGGTTTAGAGCATCGATTCCCTGGGCAAGGGCTCTTTGTTTTCACAAGCCACCAAGCTTGTCCCTCCCTTCCAAATAACCTGGATTGACAAATAAAATGTAAGAAATCAATAGTTGTCTCCATGCTTTTCTGGCCTGGGGGCAGCTGTGTGACCTGAACACCCTCCCTTTCCTTCTCACCTCACCCTCCAGCAATCAGTGTGCTGCATCCCAACCTTGCTGGGGCTGCTTGGGAGCTGATGATGGATGTGTTGCTGCTGCATAGAGGGAATGGAAATGATTTCCTGCTCAGGAGTGCAATTTAAAAAGCGTTGGGCACAGGGAGAGAGGAACTGGTGGCTCCTCTTGAAGTGCTCAGAAGTGTGGATGGACAGGATAACTCCTCATGCCCTCAATGGCTGTCGTCAGATGTGCAAATTATTATCAATTACTGTGTTCAAAATCTTCTCACTTGGAGGGGCAGCTCCAAAATCCAGTCAAGCTTTGAGGTACAAGTTCTCTGGCTGTTAGAAGTGTGGGGCTGAGGAACAAATCTCTGGTTTCTTGCACTCTTGTCTGTGTTGGTTTCCTTTTACCTCGTGTTTCTGTGGCATCTCCCACACTCAGGTCCCTAAAGCTCCAAGTGTGGTTGGTGTTTGCATCCCTAAAAGTCCCTTGATGGGATATTTATGAAAACTGTGGTACAGTGATCAGAACAGGCAAGGAGCAACCTGGTCTAGTGGAAGGTTCCCTGCCCATTGCAGGGGGTGGGACCAAGATGATCTTTAAGGTCCTTTCCAACCCAAACCTTGCTATGATTTCTGGCTTGTCTTGGCTCTGCCACCAACTGCATGATATTAGTTGGATTGTTTGGTGTTTGTTTTGTGGTGTGACCATTCTTACACTCATTTTTTTTGTGTGGTGTTGTAGATTTTCCAGCAAGTGGATTTCAACAAGAAGCCAGGACGGATGAGTTCTAAGCCTATAAATTTTGCTGTGATCTTGAAGCTTTCCAATGCCAACCTGCAGGAAAAGGCCTTCAGGGTAAGTGGCACCTTAGTGCTCAGTTTCTCTGTGACCAACACAGCTGCCCTAGCAGCTGTTCTGTGTCCCTGTCCCATGAGGTTGGAGACTCCTTTCCCACTCTGAGTGCTATAGGTGTAGTTCTAATCAGATATCTTTATTTCTTTCTCCTGCTCAGGATGGACTTATTGACCAACTCTATGACCTGTTGCTTGAGTATCTCCACAGCCAAGCCCACAGCATTGGGTTCCCAGAGTTGGTTCTCCCCACTGTCATTCAGGTAAGGTGTGAGACTCTTCTTGGTCAGGCCATGAATGTACACAGGGTGGAATAATGTCATTTAAACTAACAGTGAACTCAAGATGAGGGGAGAGCCCTTTACCTCTTCTTAATTTGAATTTTAATTTGCATTTTGGGGAATTGTTGGGGAGGAACAGAGGCATTGTATCTAATCAGGAGGCTGAAGTGGCTGTGGAGTTAGCTACTCTGTTGGGGGACAGAGTGGAGCAGAGGCTGCATAACTGCTGTGGAAATGGGGTTTGACTAGTGAGTGCAGGTGAGGTTTTAGGGATTCAGAGCTGTCTGAGCTGCTGTGTGTCTCAGAGCAGTTTCTCAGTGCTCTGAGCCTGTGCTTTTCCTTGCCTTGGGCCTCCCTACCGTGCTCTCCACAAGATGGCAATGTTCCCTCCCTTCTCAGAGCCTCCATCCACTGGGGCACTTTCTCCCCCAGAACAGCACAGTTCTTGTCTCCATCCCTCCTCCTGGCTGCACCTCACAGCAGTGCTGCAGAGCACTCTGCTGTGCCTCTCCCTTGGCATTCCACAGTGCCACTTCCATGGCTTTGTGATAAAACTGCTGTGCATCCAGGTGTGTCCTGCAGAATCCTTCCCTGGTACCTTGCTAGCTGGGTGACTCCGGTTTTGAATGAGTGACCTCTCTGCTTTGAACAGCAACATTATCATAGAGTCATGGAATATCCTGAGTTGCAAAGGACCCACAAGGATCAGAGTCCAACTGGACACCCCAACAATCCCACCCTGTGCTTGAGAGTGTTGTCCAAACATTCCTTGAGCTCTGTCAGGCTTAAGGCTGTGACCACTGCCCTGGGGAGATGTTCCAATGCCCAAACACCTCTAGGGGAAGAACCTTTGCCTAATATCCAACCTAAACCTGTTTCAGTGCCCCAACACCCTCTGAGGGAAGAACCTTTCCCTGACATCCAACCTAACCCTCCCCTGACAGAGCTCCATGCCTTTCCCTGGTATCTTGTCACAGAGATCACTGCTGCCACTCCTGAGGAAGCTGCAGACAGCATCGTTCAGCATGAACACCTTGGAATATGATCCCTCCTTCCTCCCAATCCTCTCTATTTTTAACTCCTGAGTGGCAGGTGTCAGACAAGTTTGGCAGAGCTGCTGTCGTCTCCTCCTCCATGGGGACATGAACCTTTCTCTGCTTGTTTGGTGCCTTCCACACACCCCTGAGCCTGCACACCTTGCTCTAGCTGACATGGCAGCAATAATTGGGCCTCACAAGCTGCTGGGGAGGCAGATCCCTGTGTTTTTGCTACGTGCCATGGGCATCTGTCAGGCACACAGCTCTTGGCTGGCTCCCTCCAGCCTGGCACAGACCAGTGCCTGGCTGGCACTGCCTTCCTTGGCTAATGTGAGCTGACAGGCACTCTGTGTGCTAGCAGAGCAGCTCCTGTGCTCACTTGCCGTGCGTGCTCCTCACTTTTTGGCAGAGCACAAGGCCCTGTGCTCTCAGCCAGCAGCTGTTGGGAGCGTCGGAGCTGTCGGGGCCGATGTTCTAGCTGGAATGAGAAGCGACTGACGGCCCCTCTGGCACCCAGAGCCCTGTGGCTTCCCAAACACACCCTGGGACCAGCCTGGCTTTCTGCAGGGAATTAATGCTATCAGATTCCTAGTTGGCTGCCACTAACCACAGCCTCGTGGCGTCTGCTGGGCTGGGGGTGGGGGGGGCTGAGGTTAGCTTCCCAAAATCTCCCAGGCTTTGGGAAGGCGTGTGGGGAGAGGCTTTTCTCCTGGAATGCTTCCAGTTCACTGTAAAAATCCATCTGTCCTGATTCTTCCTCCCTGATGAGCTCATGCTTCTCTCGGTGTCGCAGGGGCTGTGTTCCAACTGGCAGGGGCTGTGTTCCTCCTCTGCTGGGCAGAGGCTTGGGGAGAAGCTGGGCTGAAACTGCCTTCAGACTCAACTTTCCAACCTCCTTGCCCAGAGGGCAGGAAGCACCTTGGCAGATGAAAGGAAAGGAGAAGCAGTGAGGATGGGAGACAGTTCAAAGGCTTCTGTTCTGCCCCAGGGACAACCCTGTGGTGGTTGCTGCCTCCATGGGCTGTAAGGAGCTCCTAGGGCAGAGCCTCTGGATGATTGGAAGAGCTTCTTCCCTCCTCTAGAGCTCACAGAGCAGAGGTGGGAGATGAGAGGGGCAAAACTGGTGTTGCTAAGGGGTAGGCAGTGCTGGTGGAGGCAGGAGATGGCATGATCTAGGCTTGGCTTGCAGTGACAGAAGGGCAGGAGGTGCTGGTTTGCCTTGCCAGCAGCCACTCCTGCTCCTCCTCACTCTCTGTCCTGGGTGAAATATTCCCTCTGCTTTTTATGAGTGGAGGATTGGGCTTGATTTGGGTTCCCTGCAGCACATGCACAGTGGCTTCATGTCATTTCTAGCTCCCTGCATCACTTACAGTAAGAGGAATTGGGGTTTAGCTGTGGTCTCTGCTGGTCTAAACCTTTGGTGTTCCAGGCTGGCAGTTGGACAGAATCAATCCCACTAATCACAGAGCTGCTTAGCTGGGATGTGAGATCTTAATTACATATATCCACACACATACACATTTCTGCTCTGATTGCTTTCATTCTGGAAGGATAGGCTTGTTACATTTGGCAGAGTGGGAAAAGGCACACACAGCCCCTTTTTCTCTCTCTGTCCTTTATCTCTTACCTCCCTGGTTGTGTTTGCTGCCTCTTAACACAGGACTGAGATCTCATTACATTTCATTAATATCTGTGGCAGATAGTGGTGGGACTGTGAGGGATTGCAGGGCAGGAGAGAGGAGGGGGAAGGCAGAAATGAAGCCTAGAGCTAGGAGGGGGAACACACAGCACCAAACTGCACTGATAGAGCCTGAGATTTTGCAGGATTTCTGGTGACACTTCAGCAAGGGAAGAAAAATGATAATGTATGTGGCAGCGGATGAAATGGATCTGGGGCTGCAGCTGTGGGGATCAAGTGAGATAAATGGAATGACAAATGCATCTCTCAGTGGAGATAAATATGCAGCACCTATAAAAAATAAATATTTTAGGAAAGGGGGGTGAGGGTAGGACAGGCTTCAGCAGCAGAAGAATAGTTTGGCTGATGGTTTCTTTGTATTGCTTTGTGGGAAGCAGGGAAGGTCTTCCTTTTAATTCCCATTTCTCTGAGCTGATGGCAGGTGGGTGTGTGCTGGGAATAAAGGGGCAAGGGAAGCCCCTGCTGCTAGTTAATGGGAGAGATCCTCCATGGGTGTCACAGCAGCAATACACCCATCAGGAGAGCATTGTCCTGGCAGAGAGGGGCTAGGTGTGACTGTCACCTCCTGATTAACCTCCCCACTTGGCATGTAAGATGAAGCCAACACACAGGTTTGACAGGAGGGTGGCATCTTCTTTCTTCCCCCAGTTGTGTCTTTTGAGGCAGAACCTTTGAAGCCACAAGGAGAGAAGGCAGTGATGTATTTGCTGACTGGAAACCCTCTATCTCTATCATGATAACATCTGCAGGTCCCAGCTGAGATGAAGGTTCCATTGTGGTTAACCATTTTCTTTGGCCTTATTGGATCTCTTTCTCTAAATCAAGTGTCTGTGTAGTGTGTGTGTATTTATATATGACTCTAGCAAAGAGCTTGGCCTGCAGAATTTGGACAGCACTCCAGAGGCTTGTCTTGGAGTTGGTGAAAACTGTTAGCAGACAGTGTAGTAAACTGAATTCAAGTCATGAGTCAATGTGGACACTCTCATCTTTCTTTCGCTCATCAGGAGCATCCACTGCTGCCTCAGTTTTTAGCTTGGAGGTGTCAGAGTAAGGCCCTGGTGTTGGAGAGTTAGGTTGTGAATTTTTGTGTGGTGGGTGTGTGGGTTTGAGCCCTTGAAAAGTCAGTGGTGCCAGTTGGAGTTGGGTTGGTGCAGTCAGACATGGAGCAAACCTTACCCCAATGACTCTATCCTGACCCACAGCAGCACCAGGTTTTCCCACCAAGCCATGCCACAAGCCTTTATTCCCAGTCCACAGACACCTCCATCCCAGTTTTAAGTCTCTTCTCAAACTCTGCCTTCAGTCAGATACACTGGAATATGGAATGAATTAAAGGGAGAAGATGCTCTGTGCTTATCTGTCACTGAGAGTGGGAGATGCTTTTTTTACTCATGGGCTCTTGTTTATGGAAACTATGACATTGTTTTCATTCTTCCTCTCTTTTTCCAGCTAAAATCCTTCCTGAAGGAGTGCAAGGTTGCCAACTACTGCAAGCCTATCCGGCAGCTCCTGGAGAAACTGCAGGAAAACTCTGCCTACATCTCCAACAAGCGTCAGAAAGCTGCTTTTGGTGTGGCCAGCAGGGAGGCTGTGGTGAGTCTGCTGCTTCCATTTGGCCTTCCTGGAAAGGCAGTGAGGCCCTGGATGCTGGGCAGAGTGTGTGCCAGGGAGGAGAAGGAGGAGGAGATGATGTGAGGTGGGGCAGATGCTCACAAACAACTGAGCTCGGCAGGGTTTGGTGCTGTTGCTGGCAAGACTGTGCAGCCAAGAGCCTCATGGAAAACACAGTCCATAAATTGTGTCCTTGTGTTATTTATAAGACACACACAGGCATGGAAGTGCCTTGCTTTGCTGGGGTATCTCCTTTGCCAGGAAGTTTCATCATCTCTTTCCTGACTGGAGGTGCCAGTTTGTGCCTAAAGGGATGAGGTGACTCTGCCAACCTCAGTAACCCTTTGCAAGCCTGAGAGCAGCTGAGCTGTGTGTGTGAGGAGAGGCAGGGAGGCTGACTCCTCCTTGCCTGGCAGGAGAGAGGTGAAAATATCTCTGTCTGCAAGGTAATGGATGGGTCAGAGCAGCCTCTGTGGTCACTGGAGTCTGGAGTTGTGCATCGCTGGAAGCTCCACCCGTCGGCACAGAGCTGAGCACGGAGCAGCAGTGCAGACTAATTTGTCTTCAGACACTCAGGGGCAGGGACTGCAGGGAAATTAGCTGTTGAAATCCTGGTCTCTCAGTGCCAGCACACAGCAGTGCTATTCTGAGATGGAGGGCTTGGTGTGGAACTGGGTTTGGAGTGACTAAGCAGTCTTGGTTCGGTAAATCCCAGTCTGGCTTGGACTGGTTTGCTAAAGGAGTTATGTTTCCTGTCTGGAATGAGGCAGTTAGGGGTTTGTTGGTTTGTATTTTTGTGGGCAAGGCTGTGACCACCCACCCACTGCAGAGGCAGAGGTTTCAGCCTCCCAGGCTCTCCATGAGCTGGGAAAGGTCTTTGGCTAAATAAAACAGGGTTTCCAACAGCTCTGCCACTGTCTGCTTTTCCCAGCAGCTCTGGCTGTAGTCCCTTGAGTATGAACCAAATGATTATTTTAACATGGGCTGTCTCCTAGTTAGTGCACCTGCTTTCCCAGGGATGTCTGAGCAGGGGGAATCAAATGAGTCTGACCCTGGAGGAGCAGCAAGAGGCACTGCCTTGAGTAAAGGAGGTTGGTTAAGGGAAGGACATCAACTTGCCAAGGATGTTTGGAGGCTGCTCTTGGCCTTTCCTTCACTTACTGGGAAATCAGTGCTCCTGGAAGCAGAGCAAGCAGCCCACTCAGCACTTCTGAGGGGTGGAAGAGCCATAGTGGCTTATCTTTTGTGCCCAGAGCTCAGTTTTCATGGCCAGGCTCACCCTGTGTTCTCCCCTTACACCTCTGCAAGCAGTTGGTGTAGATTCCCAAGAAGGGCCAAAGCTCCTCCAGGGACTGAACTTCCCAGAATGATTTGGAGTGTCCCTCGAAGTCTGGGTGGTTTCCAAGCTATGTGGGACATTGGCACTTCTCCTGAGCAAACACTGCCAGAGAAGTGGAGGGAAGGAGGGAAGGGGAGGTATTTGTGTGTCCCCTTTGCCAGCAGGAGCAATTGAAAGCAAATGCTCCCTGCTTTTCCCACACATTTGTGCCTGCTCCAAGCACAGCCCAAATTCTGAGCTAATTATTCCATGCAACATGCTGAAATGCAGCTTTTTTGGGGGGGGATTAGAGTAGTGGGAATGGGTTTTACCTAAGGATTTGTGAAGGGAGCGTGGTGGTGCAATATTTAGCGTGTGGAAAGATCCTTCCTCATATCCCAGGAACTGTGGGATGGAGGGATAGGCACAGCAGGTGTCCAGCCTGATTTCTTCTATGTTATTTTAAGATTGAAAACTACTTTTGGATTGTTGTAGTTAGTCATGGAGTGCCAGTGCTTTTTTTGAGAGCACAGTGCTCACAGGTTACTGTAATAATTAAGGTCTTTGTGAGGGGAGCCAAAAAAAAAAGTGAAGCCTGGAGCTGAAGCCAGATGTGTAATGTGCAGCTGTGATTTTAGGTTCCTTTGCACTGGTGTGGGCCCCAAGGGAAGATGCAGGGAAGGAGAAAGACCTGCAGGGCTCTGTGGTTCCCTGTCAGACCTCTGTGCTGAGCTGGGACCCTCATTCTGAGCTGTGCAGCATGAAAATTGAGGTGAGGGAGTGAGAAGCCTCATTTCTCTGGGATTTCCAGCTCTGCTGGGTTCATCCCCATCTCACACTGCAGATGGGAGGATTTTCTGGAGGGTTATTGTTATGGTACAGGTGTTAGCACTGTGGGCTCAGGCTGTGCTGACAGCACAGTGATGCAGAAGCTGTAATAGGAGGAGAATTTCAAGTGGTTAAAGTGGGTGGGATGGCACCCCCTTTCTCAAAATTCCCATTGAGGTGTTCTCACTAGGAAGATGGGAATGCATTAGTAGTCTTTTTTTAATCTCCAGATTCTGGCACACTTTAAAACCCAAAGAGCTGTATGAGACAGAACAAATAGACCTTCCCCTCGTGTGAGAAGAGCCTTTCTCAGAAACTGTCCATACCAAGCAGCAGCAGCAAATTACCTGATTGCAGCTGGCAGCATGAGCTGAGCCTGATCTATAAATGGGGTGACTTTGTACTCCTCAGGAATGACTCCTCTTGCCACGGGGGTGGGTTGGATGGAGAGGAAAGCTGAGCTGGAGACAGCACCAGCTCTGCTCAGTCAGTCTGGCCAGACACAGGCTCCAGCCCTAGAAGGTTGGAATAGGAGTCTGGGAACACACATTTCATGCTAAGAAAATGTGGTGATCTTCCATAAGCTAAAGCATCATATAAACCACCATATGTCTCCACTGGGAGGACTTTGTGCTGTCCTTCAGTGCCATGGGCATCCTGTGCTTTGATATCACATGATTGAGCTGTTGCCTTGTCCAACCATTTCAGCTTTTGGCTTCCTCTGGTTTCCCTGCAGTGCTCAGGCATTGCTTTGCCTGAGGAGAGTTGTCAGTCATGCCACTCCTGACTCAGCAATTCCTCAAATGACTGTGGCTGAATTCACACTTAGTCCTCCTTCTCTTCTTGGTTGCCAATTCCTACCCAGTAGTTAGGAAAATGTGGTTTGGGTCAAGGTCTTAACCTTGTGCTCCTGACTCCTTGTGTTTGCCAAGGTGATACTGGAAAACTGCTTTGCAAGCCTCTCAATTTGTACTCCCTTTCTCCACAGGAACAGTGGGAGAAACAGGTCAAAGAGGAGGGGACACCCCTGGCCAAGTATTACACTCAGTGGAAGAAGCTAAGAGAGAAGGAGATACAACTGGAAATCAGTGGCAAAGAAAGAGTAAGTATGAAATCCCTTTCTGGGCATCATGTGTGCCCTGGGAAGACCAGAGCCACATCCTGGCAGCAGGATGGTGGCACTGGTTGAGAAGTGGGATGTGCTGTCTGGACAGAAGTGCCCAGACTGTCATTTCCCACATCTCCTACCCAAGGGAAGGCTCCTTGGCCACTCCAGGATGCAGCAGGAGGGGGTGGGAGCTGCATTAGGAGTCTAAAGGCAAGCTGTCTCGATGCTAATGCAATGAAAGTGGCTGAGCCAGGCTCTTGGCCAGGCAGCAGGAAATAGATATAATTGGTGTCTCCAGTGTATGCTGGGGAACAATTAAGATAATCGATGGGACATAAGGATGATTGGCTCTGAGACGAGTCCCGGAGCGTGCTACAAGGACCTGGGAGATCCTAGAAATGCTCAGTACCATGGAACAGCCTGAGAGAAGGGCAGGAGGCTGCAATTCCCTGGAGCAGCCATGCAGAGGGAACAAAAAGCACACTGTGTGCTGTGCAGAGAATGTGGCTTTGCAGGAAGGAAATTGGGAGGGCTAAGAAACAGCCAGAAGTGATGGTTGGGAGTGGGGCTAATCTCTTGCCTAAAACTGCTGGTGTGTGGAGACACTTGCCTGGTACTGAAGAAACCAGCACAAGGGGAGAGATCAGGTCTCAGTGTAGAGAAGCTTCTGTCTCTATTAAAGGAGCTGGAGCTCCTTGGGATGACCAGGACCAGCTGAGGTGGAGAGGAGCATTGCTTTAAGACAGCAAGGCTCAAGAAACCAGTGAAAGCCTGAAGGGCAGTGCCAGGGGTGATTTTTTTCCTTTTGCAGACAGACTGCAGAGACAGGCAGACTTTGGAGTTAGCTCTCCAAAAGGCTCGTTGGCTGCTTGGCATCTTTGCTTGGTGAATGGAGCTGTTGTGTGCCTCGGTGGGGACTGGGAGCTTAATGATGCAGCATTGTGAGCCCCAGCAGGAGAGTGAACACCATGAGGCCCATTAGGGCTGGGAAAATCCATGTCCCATTAGCAGCCATTGGGGGAAAAAAATAATAATAGCAAAAAAAAAAAACACCACCTCAGCTTGGCTCTGAGCTGCAGCTTGGCTTATATAACAGCACTGACCCTGTCTGCCCATTGCATTTGCTTTTCCCAATGTTTTTTAATGGGATGTAGACTAATCTGCTTCGTGAGGCTTGGTAGATAGTAACCCTCTAGTTGAGGATTAAAAGACTGCTCCCCAAATTACCTAATTGCTGCTGCTGTGTGATGAACACAGCCCCTGTCTGTGAGCTGTGACTCAGTACCAGGCTCATTCCTTTGCTCTGTGATCACTGCACAGCAAGGAGAGTTTTTGGGGCCTCTATTTTGAGGTGCCTATCTTGAAGGTTGATCTGTGGAGTCCCAGAAAGCTGGAGGTAGCACAGCTCAGCATGATTCAACACCAAATCTTTTTTAATATGCCTCAGGTTGAGTTCAACCAGGACTGATGTCACCCCAAACCTGTAGGCTGCCTTTGGAAATGGGATTTGTCCTAGGCAGGGGGAAAGGATGGAGTTGTGTATGAATAGTCCTCAGCCTCTGCTTCGTGTTGAACATGCTGCCAGGACATGAGTCTGTCTTGTCCACCAGAACTGGTAGGGGCTAAGGAAAACATTTTCATAGCCTGTTAAGGGGTTGGAGTGGAGCTTAGAGATGATCCAGTCCCAACCCCCTGCCCTGAGCAGGGACACCTCCCACCAGAGCAGGTTGCTCAAGGCATAACCAGAGAGGTTGTGGACTCCCCATCCCTAGAAGGGTTTCAGGCCAGGTTGGGCGAGGCTTGGAGCAACCTGTACTAGTGGAAAGTGTCCCTGTCCATAGCAGGGGGTTGGGGCTAGATGATTCCTTCCAACCCAATCCATTCTATGGTTCTATAACCACCCTAGGAATGAGGCTGGTGACAGCCTGTCGTTAGGTCAGCTGAGGGCAGCCAGTTGGCAGTGCCTCTGGATTGCTGCCCTTGCTGCATTTTGCTTCCCAGTTCTCTTCTCTGGCATGTAGTGAGTGCTGTTTGGAAAGCCAGGCCTGTCCTGCTTCCTCCTCACAGCCTCCCAGCACAGAGACAGCCCAGCAGGTCTCTGCTGAGACCTCTCGGAGTGGTAAAAAGGGCAGGTGGGAAGATGATTTAAAATTAAGCCCCTGCAAATGGTGGTTGGTGATTTGTTCCCCTCTCCCCTTCTCTGACCAGCTTCTGACTTTCCATCCTGGTGCTGCAGGTTATTGCTTGTAAGTGCTCAGCTCCCAGAATCAATATTGCCCAGCTGGGGACCATAACTGTGAAACAGCCTGGGAGAAATTGCTGGAATTGGCTGCAGGAGCAAAGGCACATCTCCATCTCTCTTGTCTTCCCATCGCCATCCTCTGTCCCTCTCTCCTAAGAGCTCCTTTCCATACCCACTGTCCTTCCCATCCTCTTTCTGCTGAGAGCTCCTTTCCATACCCACTGTGCTTCCCATCCTCTGTCCCTCTCTGCTGAGAGCTCCTTTCCATACCCACCGTGCTTCCCATCCTCTTTCTGCTGGGAGCTCCTTTCTATACCTGCTGTCCTTCCCATTCTGAGAGCTCCTTTCCATACCCACTGTGCTTCCCATCCTCTGTCCCTCTCTGCTGAGAGCTCCTTTCCATACCCACCGTGCTTCCCATCCTCTTTCTGCTGGGAGCTCCTTTCTATACCTGCTGTCCTTCCCATTCTCTCCCTCTGCTGAGAGCTCCATACCCACTGGCTTCCCATCCTCTGTCCCTCTGCTGAGAGCTCCTTTCCATACCCACTGTTCTTCAGTGCTGTTCCCATCAGGAGCAGCTCCCAGGAGGGCTGAAGTGGCTGTGGTCAGCCAGGAGTGTGCTGAGGGGTGGTCTGAGGGGTTGGAGAGAGCAAATGAGTTATTACTCGCAGGGTGAATGTTTCCAAGCAAGCTAATGTGTGCTAATGCCTGAGTGCCTCCCAGGAGGTGTGCAGCCAGGCAGGGCCACTGGCAGCTGATGTTCAGAGAGCACTTGGGATTTAATTTGCATTCTGATTATCTTTGCCCTGCTGGCCTGAGCCCTTGCGAGTAAATCCTCCCCCTAATCCCCCTCCGGAGAGGTGTAAAGAGCAGTGAGGTGGTGTCAATTGCAAGTACTTAATGGCATTGATATTGGCTGCAGCAGAGAAGCTCTTGGCCCAGTGATCTCCATCAGGGCAAGTGACCAGGGACCCACTGAGCCACACAGACCTTTAGCATCCTCAGCCATCTGACTGTGCTGAAATCTGCACCCAAAAAAAAGCCAATAACTTTGCTATAGCTGTCACAGCTTTTGGTATTGATGAGAAACTTCAGAGATGACCAGCACAGTCTGCTTGGTTGTGCTGCTGGACCTCTCCAGAGCCCAGACATCCTACAGCCAGCTTGTGATGATGGATAGCTTACATTTTCATCCCTGCTAAGGTAGCAGCAGTAGATGGCCCATTAGCCAAAGTAGTTTATTAGGTAAGGATCAATAGAGCAGCAGTGCTTTGTGTGGATCATTCACCTTTGTGACCCACTCACAAATCTGTGGCTCCCCTAGCTGGCAGCAGAAAAACCCAACGTGTCTTGGCAAAGCCAAGTTCCTGTGTTTAAACTCCACATTTTATGTTTTAAAAGTACAAATTAAGGTTGTTCTGACTGTTGGTTTTGGGTTTTTTTTTTCCCCAGCTTGAAGACTTGAACTTCCCAGAAATCAAGCGGAAGAAGCATGATGAAAGAAAGGAGGAAGATAAGAAGGAATTCAAGGACTTATTCGAGCTGGATAGTGACTCTGAGGAGGAAAACAGTGGATTCTCTGTTAAAGGTACGGGGCTGGGAATGCCTTTTCCTTGGCAGAATTCCATGTGATGTGGGTCAGGATGGCCCTGCCCCAAGGGGGATGTTTGCTGCCCATGGTGGATTAAAAAGATAGGGAGAACACAGGATGATGATGATGCTCTTAGTGATAAACAGAAGGTGTTAGGGAGTCTTTTATCCTCCTCTCCCTCTCCTGCTTTGCCTTAGTCCTGATTAGTCTGTTTCTGTGCATGATCCATACTCTCTCCTCCCTTAGCACCTTTTTTGATCACAGACTGAGAACCCAAACTCCAGTAGATGTTTGGCTGAACACAGACCCTGTGCAGGTTCTCTGCATCTCATGCTGGCTACCAGCAGGAGGATCTTTGATCCTCTCCTTGCATGCACTTATGAATTATTAATTTTCTAGTGATGTTCCAAGTACAAGCCAAGAAAACCTAGAGAACATGGGGTGGTGTCACCCTCTGGCTGTGACCACGAGAGGGCCACAGCAAATTGTGGAACCTGCCTGAGACATTCACCAGAGTTGGAGGATAAACTTGGGTGTTTTCTTTTGGAATGTTTGGGATATCAGAAGTTTACTCAATGCATTGTTATTCATACATCAAGGTGATTTGTGAGGATAAATCCTGAGCCTTGCCACAGAACCAGTGAGCATCATCTCCCTCCTCCTATTCCTCTGTGGCACAGGAGGAAGAACAGGTTGGGAAACTCTGGTTTGACAGCTTGAGGTTGGATCAATGGATTTTTGTAGGTGATGTGGCAAAGAATGGGAGGAGAGCAGAAGTGAGAAGGGTTTGAAGTCCAGGTGTTGGGCATGGCTTTACCTCCTGCCCATGTGTGTGCTGTGACCTCTTCATGAGGCTCTCAGGCAGCTTTCAGGGGCTTTCCATGTTCCCAGCCAAGCTGTGCTTTCAGGGACTGTCAGGGCTGGCTGAAGATGGAAGATAGAGAAGGCAGTGCTGCAGTTTACTGCAGTTCCATGTCTTTGTGGCTGTTGTTTGACTGGGTGGTCACATGCAAGGGAGTTGGGAGGTCCTGTGGAGCTCCTGTGGCCTCTGTAATTGCTTCTTCACCTGTGAGACTGAAGGCATAACATTGTCCTCTCTTCATATATAGTGAGTCTGGGACAATGGTAGGACTTTGGTTCATCTCAAATCAGCCTCAGACTTAGTTCCAAAAGAGACATGTTGAGCAGAAATCTAGGCAGGAAGGCAAGACCACCCCAGGTGGATCTTCTGGGAGAGGAAAACAATTCTGGCTGGAAAACAGGTGACCCTCCCTGTTGAGTGTTCCTGGTGGCTCTTTTTTTGCTCTACCCCAGGAATGAATATCAGCAGTGAATCAATGTGTGCAGCATGGGAAAACAAAGGGAAGGGATGAATTTGTAATCATTTTTTAACATTGTGGATGTGTGGGGAGATTCCCCTTCCCTTATGCA
>NW_008681111.1:20014-28676 GCF_000695815.1 Acanthisitta chloris | reverse complement strand
CAGCAGGATCACATACCCTCAGCATCCTCCCAAGGGAGCAGGAGAGGTGGTGGGTGCAGAGAGTCCATCACATCATGACAAGCTGCCCTCTGGAATGGGAAAGGCAGGGAGGAGAGACTCCCTGGCTGCTGTCTCTGAAAGGGCTGATGAGGGGAGAGACACCAGTTTGCACATTTTAGGAACCCCTGAGCAGGAAGCACCAGGAGATAGGGAGAAAAGAGCATAGATTGATCAGCCCACGTGTCCCTGGTGGGGGTGGGGAGCTACCTGCATTCTCCTCATTTAGCAGCTGGATCTCTGGGAGGAAAGGCAAGGCTGGGAGTTATTAATGGCTGTGGAAAAGGTGCTGGGCTGCCTCGTCATGAGGCAATTAAAGGTGAGGAGGGAACGTGGCCACGTCTCCCTGGGCCCAGCGGTAATGAGCGATCTGTCCACATTAGGTGTTGCTGTGCCTTAATGAACTTGAGCAGGTTTCTTCATTTATCCCTCACATAATCATATTACAGCAATTTAATGCCAGGCTGGTGGGGGCCAGGGGTGTGGAGAGGGAGGTCAGGCTGTCTCATTCCTACCAGAAGTATCATGGCTCTTTTCAGTGGGGATATTCCTGCTCCAGGAGCTGAGCAGAGTGAGGAGGAAGAGAGGAGCAGCACTGATTGCCCTGAGCAGTGTCTTCTAGGGTCTCACTGATGCACTTGTGCCTGGGGAGATGGAATTTGGGTGTCCTGTGTGAAGGCTGTACTGGGAGCTCTGTGGGTGTTCTCTCTTTGTTAGGAACTGCAGCAACAGGACAAGGAGGAATGGGGAGAAATTGAAAGAGGGAAATTTAGGTTAGATCTTAGGAAGAAGTTTTTCCCTGTGAGGGTGGTGAGACACTGGCACAGGTTGCCCAGGGAGGCTGTGGCTGCCCCAACCCTGGCAATGTTCATTCCAGGTTGGCTAAAGCCTTGAGTAACCCGCTCTGGTGGGACGTGTCCCTGCCCAGGGCAGGGGGTTGGGGCTGGATGATCTCTAAGCTCCATCCCAACCTCTTAACAATCTATGAAACTATAAATTCAGAGCTGGGACTAGGTGCTCTCTAAGGTCCATTCCAACCCCTGAGCATACTCTCATAGTATACCCCAGTGTGAGCAGAGGCAGGGGCTGAGCTTAAGGATGGGCAGCAGAAATCTGGAGAAGCTGAGTAAACTCCTCTTGTTGTAGCAGGTAGGAGTGACCCAAGGGCCCAATACCCAATTCCTGCTCACTGCTGGTTTGCTGCATCCTCCCAGCTGAGCTGGTTGCTGGATCTAGCAGTGCTTTGGCTGGTGTTTGATGGATGAGAACATGCCCCTGAGCTGCTCAGGTTCCCATCACTGTGATGTGGGACAGTGACCAGCACTGCAATCCATCTCCTCTGCAGGAGGAGTTCCCTGCAGACACCCCAGAGCTCTGGCTGTGGGCTGTGCTGTGCCTGCCCATCCCTCAGGGGGAACTGCACAGAGGCTGCTGGCAGAGCTGACAGATGGGTGAGAGCAGGGAGGACAGGGTGGTGACAGGGAGCTGGGAGTGCTGGCAGCCAGCTTAGTGATCCAGTTCAGTGAGTCACACAGGTCAGCTGCTGGGGAGGGAGGATGGGGCAAAACACAGGCACTGCAGTGTGGCCCAGGGACCACTGAGTGAGGAAAATGTCCAGGCAGAGTCTGAAGGGTGAGTAAATAGGTTCTTCAGCAGGGCAGGGCAGGCAGGCTGCAGCACCAGCTGGGCTCAGCCAAGAGGCAGCTGGTGGTTCTGCTCCCTCTGTACAGAACTTGTCTTCTGTCATTTAAACACCTGGTGACTCACACAGCCCAGAGGAGGGAGAGAGCAGAATCACTCCTCCTGCAGTGAACTTCACAGGAGTTGGGCCAATTCCAGAGATGGATGATTTGTTTTTCCCACAGGCCAAGCATCCAGAGGCTCTTAATCCTTCCTTCCAGGCTCCCTTGGAGCTGGCTAGCCATCTGCAGAGGGAATTTTCACTCGTTCCTAGACATTTTTTTGTGTCTAACAGAGGGAATAAAGCTAAGAGAGGTTTACAGGGATGCCCTGAACCAGAGTCTACCCCTGTGCAGAGGATGAAGGTGGCTATACACAGGCACCATCCCTACTCTGGTCTCACCTGTGGGATTTGTTCCTTCTCCTTTGAGCAGGCACATTTCTTTTCATTGTGCTCTCCTGTCTGTTCAGCTTTCCTGTCTCTCTGAGCAGGACAGCCCTAAACCCTGCTGTGGGTTCTGAGCTGATTCCTCTGTGTCCTGGGTGACTCTGAACCAAACCTCATCCTTCTCTGGGCCTCTGGTGCAAGGGGATGTGGCTTTTGGGGAGATAGATGTGTAAGAAATGTGGGGAAATATCCCTTTTAGCATGTCTGAGCATTCTCCTGAGGATGAATGTTGGGCTGGAGGGTTCTTTGTCCCTTTGGCTATACTTCCTGCACATGTGCTCTTCATGTTTCCATGTTAACATACTTGCAGGTAAAGGCAAAGCCAAGGAGGAATCAGATGACAGCTCAGAAGAAAGCAGCAAGGAGTATGGTGAGGAGGATGATGATGATGAAGGAAACTATGAAATTGAGGACGATGAGGAGGAATTGGAGGAAGACAGTGAGTCAGATGGTGAGTAGAGCAGCTGGGCAAAGGGGAAGTGACAGCACTGGTGACCAAAGCTCCTTTGCTGTTGTCACCTGAGGGTGTCAGGAGGGACTTCACACACAGACACACACCCTGGGCAGGGAGACCTGACAGTTCTGAGTTACACTGAGGAGAGTGAAAGGGTTAAGGTCTCTGCAGTCCTCACTCTAACAACCCTCCAGTCCCTTTCATCTCTTTTCAGGAGCCTCCTGCAGTGAGGCTCAAACAAACTCTTGAAGCACAGCCCACCCCAACAGGCTACAGATGCTTGGAGGTACATCAGCCTTGCTTGGAGGCTTCTCTGCAGGTTACCCACACATGGGGTGTGCAGAGTGTGTGTCACCTTTCATCTCAGCAGCTCTTCCAGGACAGGGCTGACAGGAGAGCTGGTCCAAGTCCTGCATTTATCATTCTTCTGGGCAGTGTGAGTTCAGACTCTGCTAGAGCCACTGAGCAGCCTCTGTGCTTGGTCCTGCTCCCAGAGTTGGAATGGGTGAGTGTTGGGAGTCAGCATGAGGGGCTGCCAGGTCATATATGCTCCCAGGAACAGCTCTCAAGGGGCACTGAAAAAGCTGCCAGGGCTGTGCTGGACACCAGGCCAGGCTTTGTGCAGCTGAGAAAGGAGTATCTTCCAGGTTAGATGGGGTTTGGAGCAACCTGGGCAAGGTGTCCACCCCATGGCATGGGGTGGAACTAGATGGTCTTTTAAGGTCCCTTCTGACCCAAACCATTCTAGGATTCCATGAACAGCCCCTAGAAACTAATTCTCACCTGTGCTCCTCTCTTTGGAGATAGTTTTGCATTTGGGAGTCTGTGACCTGTGACAGCTCCTAATGCCCAGCCCAACATCTCCAGTGAGGAAGACTGACCTGATCTGGGAGGGAGAAAGGTTTGGAGGCCTGGCTCATGTCCCCCAGTTCTTCCTCTATGTTTCTGCCTCAGGTGTAACATTTTTCGGCTCCTCTCCAGCTCCCAGGTGCTTCAGAGCTGGAGCTGCACACCCTGCAGCTCTCCTGCTGCTCTCTGGGCACTGCAGCGGTGCCGATAAATTAATGAGTGTCTGGGATTAATTAGTAATGAGTTGCCTTGACTAGCCTCATGCTTGTTCCCAGCAAGACAAGGATTTACACCTCTCTCTTTCCACCCACAGAGGAAGGAGCTCAGGATTCCCAAGGGCCAGGGAAGCAGAGGAGCTGTCCCCGAGGGATGTCGCGCTCCGACCTGGAGCAGCTCGCCCAGGGTGGGGAGGACATCGTGGAGGACTTGGCGTTCTCTGATGATGACTGAGCCCACTCACAGCCACCTCTCCAAGCTGATCCCTCCCAGACTGGATCCCCCCAGCCTCCAGCACCTGGAGCTGCTGCTCAGAGGTGGTAAAAGCCAAGGAACACAGGTAGGAGCCAGCAAGGACTCGGTGCCATGGCAGAGATGTTATTTGGACTTTGAAGCTTTTTCTACCAGTTATGTTTTTGGTAACAATAAAACTGTGGCCATGTCAAGGCCAGTAAAACTGCTCAGCAGAAGTCATAAAAAGCCCTCATTAAAATCTGTGGCTTTAAATAGCACAGGGTTCAGTTTCAACTGCTGCTAAGTGAGCTGAGCAAGGGAAGCACATTCTCTAAGGTTCCTCCTCCCTGTTCAGCCAACCACCCCTGGCACCACATACTTTGCTCTGGGACCCTCACCAGAGTACCTGCTGCTCCTTTAGGGGTTAAGGAGCCCTCAAAACTGAGGTTCCCTATGGCTGAGTCTTAGGCAGGTACATCTGGGAGCCCAGGTTATGTCTCACTAAAGGTGAGAACTTTAAGGCCCTAACTATAAATGGAAGGTTTTAACTTACATTTTCTTCCAAAAGAGAAAGGAGTTGCTTTTCTCCTTTCTCTAACTTACCTGGGCAAGGTATTGTCTGCCTTGTGCCATCTCTGAACCAACCCTCAGGTTGGTTTTTTAGGCCAGAAATGTGTTACAAACCCCTGTGGTGATGCACATCACCAGTGAAAGGAAGGAGACACACTCCTTGGGTAAAGCCAGGTTACCATTTGTAAATTAAGTGTCTTTTTTATTTAAATTGATTGCTGGAAAGCATTTTTTTTCATCGTGATGTGATGGATAATGGACTTCCTTTTCTTTACAATATAAAGAAGCTAATGTACCACCAAGCTATGTTGTAAGAAAAAAAAAAATACGGCAGCACGTGCAACGTTTAAACAAAACCAAAACCAAACCAAAACAGGGGCAGGGGAGAGAGAGAGAGAGAGAGAGAGAGAGAGAGAGAGAGAAGTACCACATGTGATTGTTGTTCACAACTGTACAAGTCACAGGAGGTCACCCCCAGGAGTTCCCAACTCATTCACAGTAGTAAAAACTCTGCCTGTTGTTTTTCAGCCCTCAGCATCCCTCCCCCTCCTCCCAGGGATCTGTCTCATGGTCCACAGCAGGCCAGAATGTGCAACTACATCCACCTCTGTAACAAGGCTTTCAAAAAACCAAAACCCCAACCCTAGGAACAAATAAAACCCACCCCAGATGTAGAAATGAGTCTGTTGGACACGGGAGGAGGGAGAGGCCACACTGGTGTGAGGCTGTGACCCTTCATCCCACCCAAGCCACACACTTTCTTCTTCTTCTTCTCTTTAAAACAAAACACCTAGTGGAAAATAAAACACCTCTGCAGGGCTGGGGCACAGGCAGAGTCTGTTCTGCTGTGTGCTGGCATGGAGCTGCCAGTGCTGTACCGTCCGTACGAAGTAAACATGGACCGGAGCTTGTCTTCTTTATTTCAGTCTTTTTTTTTTCTTTTTTTAAATCTTTTGATCTGTCTTTGGTATTGTTTTCAAAGTTGCTAGAGATGCATAGACACCTGACTGAGGAACTGAGCACAGTTTGGCAGGGAGGAGGAGAGATCTGGAAAGGTGGTTGGTTGGTTTGCCTGTTGTTGGTGGGTTGTTGAGTACCGTTGGGAGGAGCAGAGCCTCTTCCCCTTCTCTGCTTGCAGTCACACCCAGGAGTTCCTGACAGCCATCATTCCTTGAAGGCAAAGAACAGTGTCCATTCCCTGGCCAGGGCTCTCCATCTCCACCCAAGGAGCACGAATGGGTGCGGAAAGGGAACAGAAATGCTGCAGCATCCTCCAAAAATCCTCTTTCTTCATTTGTCTTGCCTCAGGACAATCTTTGGCTAATTTTTCTCACCTTCCCTTTTTACAGTTTCTAAATCTTCTGCGTGGGTTTATTTTTTTTCCCAAACAAACAAAAAAAAAAAAGCAAATGCATCCCAATAAACTAACCCCCTCCCTTTCCTCCCTCACTCCTGCGTCTCACGTCGTGGCCGCCGCGGGGGAGGCTCTGGCGTCACCTTCAGCTTGTCCCACTGACTCCCAGTCCCAGTTGGAGGTGTCCCACAGTTAGGACGGAGGTTTTGTGGTGTCGTTGATCCCAGGGAGGAGGGAAGGATTCCCATTCTCCTGCTTGGGGGAGCCCCTGCTGGCAGCAGGCAGGGTGCTGCCAAAGGGGGAGGCCACGCTGCCCGTGGACGCAGGTCGGAGCTCAGCTGGGGGCACTTCCCTCTCTGGAGGCCTCAGACCAGGAGGCTGCAGCGGGAAAGCCATGGGGAATCCTGCCATGTACAGCACTCGGCCCACTCGCTTGGCCACCTGGGCATGAACACAAAAAAAAAAAAGTATATAAACTGTCCAGAGAAGCTGCAAGATAAAGAAATGCATCAGCGCAGTTCAGAGCATGTTAAAGAGTTGGGATGGAGTTCCCTCTCTGGAGGCCTCAGACCAGGAGGCTGCAGCGGGAAAGCCATGGGGAATCCTGCCATGTACAGCACTCGGCCCACTCGCTTGGCCACCTGGGCATGAACACAAAAAAAAAAAAGTATATAAACTGTCCAGAGAAGCTGCAAGATAAAGAAATGCATCAGCGCAGTTCAGAGCATGTTAAAGAGTTGGGATGGAGTTTAGAGGTGATCCAGCCCCAACCCCCTGGGCAGGGACAGAGGTGATCCAGCCCCAACCCCCTGCCCTGGGCAGGGACACCTCCCATCAGAGCAGGTTGCTCAAGATTTCATCCAGCCTGGAATGAACATTGCCCAGGATTGGGGCAGCCACAGCCTCCCTGGGCAACCTGTGCTAAGGTCTCCAGGTTTTGTAGCCAAAGTGAACTGCAGAAATAAGATTGTCCAGAAAAGCTGTGGGTGTTCCATCCCTTGGAAGTGTTCCAGACCAGGCTGGATGGGGTTTGGAGCAACCTGGGCTGGTGGAAGGTGTCCTTGCCCATGGGATGAGCTCTAAGCTCCTTCCAACCCAAACTATTCTGGGATTCCATGATTCTATGGTTGCATCATTTGAATAAAGAGCTACCATTCCCAATGCACAGAATCAGGCTGGAAGGGACCACACTGGGTCAGCTGGTCCAACCTCCCTGCTCAAGCAGGGCCATCCTAGAGCACATGGGACAAGATTGTGTCCAGACAGTTCTTGAGTATCTCCAGTGAAGGAGGTTCACCTAATAAACAAACCAGGAAAGGTTTCCTCCTCTCTAGCCCTAAAGGACTCCATCCTGTGCTTCCTGTTTTCCTGGGCACTATGTTGCATGGCAAGGCCACAAGGTCTGCCCTGGATCCACATCTCCCAGGCTCCAGGGGTGCTGGGACACCCCCAGGTGAGGAAGGTTGGGTAATCCCTACCCCCTTCAGGCCTTCCTGTAACAGGATGGACAGTCTAGAATCATAGAACCATCAAGGTTGGAAGAAACCTCTCAGATCATCCAGTCCAACCATTAACCTGTCACTGCTGTGACCCCTAAACCATATCCTCCAGTGCCAGATCCAGATGCCTCTCAAACACCTCCAGGGATGGTGATTCCACCACCTCCCTGGGCAATATTCCAGTGCCTGAACACAGTAACAGTGAAGAAATCTTTCCTAATGTCTAATCTGACTCTTCCCTATCTCAGCTTAATAGTTGGCTCACCTTTTGCAGATGGTCAACTCTGAAAGAGCAGGAATTGCTCCTAAAAGTGGAGGAAGGAGGTCTTGGGACAACACAGGGATGGAGAACACATGTCCAGCTGCTGTTCCCTGTCCAGGCAGCTCTCAGCCTGCACTCCTCTCCTGCCTGCAGCCCAAGTGAGCTCTCCTGCAGCACTTCTTGCCTCCCAGCAAGGGCCAAAGGCCCCACAGCCTTCCAGCAGCACCACAGCTGGTTCACATTTGAGCTTAAACAAAACCACAGGCTGGTGTTCCCCCCAAACAACTGCCACATTATTCCGTGAGCAGCATCAGAGCTGTGCTCCCCACCTACCCCCAGCCAGGCCTTGTTAGAGAACTTTAAACACTATTGATTAAACTAAAGCAGGTTTTTCTAGTTCCAGCTCATATCTCATATCCCTCCCTCCCAAATCCCATCCTGGAATGTCTGTGAGCTATTTGGTGCTGTGTGTTTTGGTTTTTTTTTTTTTTTGAAGGAACATAAGAGTTTTATTTCCTACTGAATTGACCCACGGGGAACAATTGCCCACAGAACCTTTTTTATTAGCCCCCTCATAAACAGGGAGGGCTTGGAGGGGAAAGTAGTAAAGTTGCTCTTATTGTTTTAACATTCTGTCCCCAATGTAGAGCCTGGGGGAGCTGGGCCAGGACTCTGCCTGGGCCACATGCACATGACTGTCACAATTCCCTGGGGAATACATAGCTCAGCCTGTGCTTAAACTGTGTCAGAAGCAATTTGCTGAGAATTAATTAGGGGGAGGAAAAAAAAAAAAATCTAGTGGAGATGTTCTCCTAGATTTAAGTCCCACCAAGGAGAAGTGGAGGCAACTGGACTGGAATCTCCCACCAAAGAGAGAGGCAGGAGAACAGTTTTAGGACAGCAGAGCTCTAAGGGCTGAGATCTGGGAGGCAATAATAGAGAGGAAAAGGTATTTTGGGTTTCATTTATGGCTCAAAGGACACAAAAGGCAACTAGTCTGTTGGGGAGGAAATAACAGTCCCTGAGAAGGGATAACTGG
>NW_008681111.1:12041-19989 GCF_000695815.1 Acanthisitta chloris | reverse complement strand
TCAGCAGGACCAGGAAGCTGTAACTGGCAAGAGATAAAACTCTTACAGAGGTCTGTTACTGGCACAGCAGAGGAGGACAAGAGCTGGGCCATTCCTCACTGGGGAGGGAAAGGCACAGCAGCTGATGCTTCAGGCCTTGCTCAAAAGGAGAACTGCCAGGGCCTACACCCAGGTAATGGGAGCAGCAAAAGGACAATCCAGCCTAGAAAAGTGACAGCTGGTTCCTGAGATGGCTTTACCCCCTTCTTTAGATACTCTGAGATGATTTTCAGGTTCAGCTGCTGTGAAACCACCTCCCTTACCTGTTCACATCTCTTCCTCCTCCCTGTGGGAACAGCCTGATGTGCTTTCCTAGCAGGGCTCAGTCCCCTGTAGGAGTTTGTGCTGCATCTCTGTTAACTTTACTCCCTCCCATCACCTCTCCTGAACTATTTGCTTCTGCCCCTGAGCACTGAATTCTGTCTGTGGTGGCTTCCTGAACCAGCTGTGAGTAGAACATTCTGAAGGACACATCAAGCTCTCTTGAAACCAGAATGACAACTCAACAACCCAACAGTTAATGAGTTATAGCCAATAAACCATGTTCTTGCCAGCCTCAGGGACAAGTTCAGAGGAGATTTTCCCTACCTGTGACCTTATCTTGAGTGCAGGTCCAAGCTTCAGCCCCATGTTGTTCAGTAAGTGCTCTTCTGTCAGGAGGGGCAGGGTCTCCCCATCGATGGCCTGTTCCCGGAATACCTGAGGGAACCAGAGCACAGGTCCAGGGTCAGACATGCCAGTGACACACCTGAGACACTTGTCCTGTGTGGAAAAGGTGACCTCAGACAGCCTCAGTGCTGAGGTTTGCCTGTATTTATCCCCCAGAGGTATTTACAGTCCAGTACACACAGCCAGGAGCCAACAAGTAGAAGGAGACACATGTGGGAATGGGAATTAATTGCTGCTTTGGCCAGTTTAAATAAAGCAGTATTCATTTATCTATTTACTTACTCATGTTGGGATGAGGTGGGAGGATTTTCCTCTGGGAACATCCCAGGTTTAGCCCCCAAACCAACATTGACAGTCTCTGACAGCAGATTTGAGAGGAGTGACATGCCCAAGGGTCCTATCCCAGCTCCAAAAAAAAAAGGCCAGAAGACATAAGAGAAAAGATTCTCTTTGGGAAAATCCTAAACCACTCACATTTGTGTGGATATTGGGGGGAAAAAAGTTGACCCAGTAGACTCCAAAACTATTTTGCAGTGAGGCATGGAAAAGCAGGGATTGCTTGCTCATGCCTTTCCTGCTTAAAGCTGCTAATTCCCAAACAGTCTCCAGGCAAAATCCATACACAGATCTGTGGAGCACATGCTACAGTATCCCAGGGCTCTTCCCCCTCTCCCAGTTAGCTGAGGGAAGCAGAAACTTGGTGATGTGCACACAAACCATCACAGAGGCTGGCACAGCCTTAAAAACCAGCAGTTTCACACCAACACATTAATACACCCAACCATGCACAACTCCACCATTTGAACACACTTGGAGGCAGAAAATCCCTTTGTTTTGCCTCAGTCTATCCCAAGTGACAGGGTCAGGCAAGAGTTTTCCACCTAATATGTGTTGGGTTAGCAAGGTTAAGGTTTGGCTGCATGTTCCATTCCTCACCCATGGAGCACTCCTTGGGGTGTCTGTATGGACCAACAGGCTCAGTTTTAAGAGTAAATGGTAATTTACTTGAATTTCTACCCTTTGGTAGTTCAGCCAGCAGCTCCCCTTGGCTCCCTGTTTTCCTTACTACCCCATACCTGCTTTCCCTCACTACCCTCCACCTCCACAGCACTTTTCCCACCTCATCTCATGGTTGATGCTCCCCAAATGAGCTGTGGGGCCTGATCCTGCCCTCTCCCCCTGCAATGGCTCACACAGAGTGTTAGCATTACAAACACTTTGGGAGGGGAGGCTAAATTCCCCCCAATGGTTTTTTTTCCAGCAGCAGCAGCAGCTCATAGCCTGGAGCCATCCCTTTGGAGAGTGGCAGTGGCTGCTGGAGCCAAGTGGTGTTTTATTGCTGGACTCCTCCAGCAAAGCTGCAGCATGTGTTGTTGCTTTTTGACCCAGCACAACTTACTACATTGATTTCTTCTCCTTCCTCTGCAGCCAGTGTGGCCAAGAGCCAAAAATCCTCCCTTTGCCCAACACTAAAACACTTCACAAAAAGCCTTAACTTGGGAAAAGTATCCCCTTGGGTGTCCCACAGCTCCACTGCAGAGACAAAGCTGAACACCCTCCAGCCCGTGGCGACTTTTTTTTTTTTTGTTTGCTCAAGTTTCCTTGTTTGCCTGAAACATGTTTCTGAATGCACAGCATTCCACCAAACCTTGCTGGGTTTTCCTGGCAGGAGCAGCCTGCAGAGCTGTGCCAGACCTCCCCTGCAGCTGTGGGTTTGGAGAAGGGAACACAGACAGCTCTGCAGTTTGGAGCCATGGAACTGAGCTGGGTCACCCTTGAACATTGGCATTTTCACCTAGTAAAAAACCTGTTAAGCACACAACCATCACATAAAAAACATCATCCCTTCAAGCCACACAATGCTCCACGGCCAGGAGCTGTTTGCAGCAGCTCCCAGCACCAGCAAATACTGGGTTTGGAATGCAATGGGAAGATTGCTGAACCTCTGCCTCAGCTATTGATTCCTTCCCCACTGCTGCCCCAGGCTGGAAGGTCTAAATGGATGAATGCAAGGGAGTTGTGTTCAAGATTTCTGCACATTTCCTACTGGCTCCATTCAGGAGCTTCCAGGCAACTCTGTCCTTCCCCAGCTCAGGAATGCAGACAAACCACCGAGGGCACTCTGCTGGGGTACAGGGAATGTGAGGAGCTGTGTGGTTTGGGTTTAGAGCCTTTTGCTTGAGCTCTTACCTGCAGCCCACACATGCTGAACCCATCCTCATCCTCACTAAACTCAGCTCCTGAACTCCAACCTACACACACAGACCTGCTGCTCATCACTCCCATGAACATCATCCAGCCACCATCTCTTCTCATCCCTCCCTCCCTCCACAATGAGAACCTGACTCACCTCTCTTCCACACATCACTCCCCATCACACATCTCTGTCACTCCACTTGGGGAAGGGAAGGCTACAGGTCCTCCATCTCCATAACATTCCCTCTGTCTGCTCCAGGTGGTTTTAACACAGGATTAACATCATGGTTCAGGGCAGGGAAGGACAGACTTTACACTGAAAGCACATTATCCATCACCTGAGCAAGAAGGTGGAGTGTGGGGCAATTCCAGGGGTCCACTTCCCCATCCCCTCTGGGGATGCACCTTACCCCATGGCACACAACCAAATCAGCACAACCCACAGGGAAAATCACTTCCCTACAGCCAGATACACACAGTGCTCCCCTGACAGGGATCCCACCTGGCACAAGAGTCCTGAGCTCCACCTACAAGACTCATCACACATGTTCTCAAGGTCTTCACTGGCAGCAAGCTTAGCAATCCACTAGGAAAGAACCCAAAAAGCTTCATGCTCTGCAGGGCTCTGAGAACTATATTCTAGGAAGGACAGGGCAAGTAAAAGAGGCACAGATAGGAGGGAGAGAACAGCACTCAGAGGGAGAATGTTCCTCCAGGGATGTTCAGATTTACCTGAGTGTACTCAGTGCAGCCTGACAAGTTGGAGACGAAGCTGCAAACATCCTCCACTGTCCATTTGCTGATGTCTTCCAGTGCAGGGCTCTCCTCACCATCCAGAAACAGACCTCCCATGGTGCCTGGATTGTTTGGAGTCGAGGGGGGGGTAAGGAAGGAGAGGAGGAGAAAGAAACATAAATCATTAAAATCCCACATGGACAACAACCAGGCTGCAAACTGAATATTTTTCTCTAGCCACACATTCATCTTTAATGACCTGTCAATTAAAGCACTGGGCAGGGTCAATTCATAGGCCTCTTCCTCCTGGAGGTCCCTGGCTTAGGAGGAAGGGGGGGTAAGGGGAAGGAAAAATCCCAGCTAATGCATTTCATGTGTTTAATGTTCTTCAGCTGTGGGGGGAAGAAAAAAAGAAAACTAACTAGGGGGAGGGGAGAGAAGAAACCCTGAAGGAGTGTTGCTCCACATGCACCACAAAGCGGAAAACTCTGCCTGCCCTGTGGGTTCCTCTCCCCCAGCCCTTCCCTTGGCTACGTGCTCTGAATGACAACTAGCCCAGCACCATTCCCTGGTGGCCACTGCCTTGCTGGAGCGTGAATCACTGGGGAACTCTGGCTCTTTCCAAGCGTTTATTCTCAACCCACCCCAGTCTGAAATAGCCATGGGATGCATGGCCAGGACAGCTTGGCTGGAGCCATGGGCAGGGAAGGCAGGAGCACTCCAACACTTTGGACATGATCCCCAGTAACACACTCCAGGAGAACCTGCCTGGGCAGGAAGGTTGGACCAGATGAGGTCCAGTGGTTCCTCCAACCTGATCCACTCTAGGACTCTGTGAGAGTCTGATGCCTCTGCCAGCTCTAGCCATCCCATGGAGGGCTGTGCCCTCCTCTCTCCCCCCATGCCTCAGGGACTAGCCACTTTGCAGCTCTCCTTGCCAGCACTTTGCACCAGCCCAGAATCCTCAAGGTGCTCACTGTGGGCAACCACAGGCCCTTTCACACCTCCTTCACATCCTCCTTCTCTGCCACAGCCTTTCCTTCCCTCAGGCACACGGTCCCTCCCCTCCAGCCTCAGCTCCAGGCTCACAAGATGCTACTTCCCCCATCACCTCCAGCTACCAGAGAGACAGCAGGACACTCATTCCCATTCCTATCCGTTCTCCAGGAGAGACACTCACAGCTGCTTATGTCAAAATTCACAGAACACTCATAAACACCTGAAGGTTTTTCCTATTTTTGCCATTTTGGGGGAGGATTTTTCCTGCTCAGGGTGGGGAGGAATTCTCCCTCTCCCTTTTGGAAGAGTGGCTGCAGCCTGGTAAACAGAGGAAGGAAAACTGAACCCAGTGATTCCAGGCAGAGGCAACACTCAGCCTAGACATCTCCATCTGCAGCCAGAGCGAGTGTCTCTGAGGGGATCCGACCTGCCACAGCCAAATGCTTCAAAATTAGGTACTTCCTTATTCCAAAAGCAAGCCAAGGATTGAATTGCAGCAACACAGGCCTTGGGAATGAATCCTCCAGTCACCAGCCAGCCTGACCCATCCTAGGGGTTTAACGTCAGCCTGCACAGATTGGAGTGTCCCTCCACTCACAGGCACTTTGCTGTGTCCCCAGCAGTGTGGGGAAGGATTCAGCCCAGATGTTGCTCTCACAGCTGGCAGGGATGAAGAGAAAGGTGTGAGGTTTCCCCACAGTCCCTCTCCTACACACGTGCCTGCTGTCCTGGAGCCAGAGTGGGTGAGGGATCACTCGCAGGGTTACTGACACTGCCAGCAGAGCTGGGCCAGCAACTGCTGCTCCTCCAGCAGCCTCTGTCCTCTGTGGTTTTCTTCCCTTTGTCTCTGCCTGCTCCAGAAGAAGGAAGGGAGAGGTCAGCATGCCCACAGACACACACAGAGCCTGCTGTGTGCAGACTGAGGGCAAGGCAGACCCACTCTACGGGAATAAGAAATATTTTCCACCGACCCGCACACAAATAAAAGACAACCAAAATGTTTATCTCACTGAGATTGTTTTCCCTTCCCATTTATACCAGGGAATGACTAGTGGAAATATTTTGAGGAGGGGGAAGGTAAATAGCAATACTTTGGGGTTTGGCCCATTAGCAATTTCTGTGCTACAGAACTGTAAAAATTCGAGGGTGGAAACCTATTTGCACCAAGATTAGTTGGTAAAACATCCTTGTTCACTGCAGAAAAGCCCCAAAATCAGTGACTGCAGAGCTTAGCACTAGGCTCAGCTCCATGCTGAGTGGGCAGGATGGTGGAGCCTCATGTCCAGGTGTCCTCCCTGCCCTTCTGCTCCCACCTCCTCAGCTCTGTCACCACTCTGAAGCCACCAGGAACAACCCCAGGAAGGATTTCTAGAGTTGATTACAGTGGTCCCTGTGCTCAGTGTGCACCTAACCTGCAACCAGCACAGGACCAGCTTTCAGCACTGCCTCCAGTCACTGACCCTGTCCAGTTTGAAAGTCTCTAGAGCAGAAGAGCTGCTGTCTTTCCTCCTTTCCCTGCTTGGGAACACACTGCACTGTCTGCTCCATCCCTGTGCACGGCTACATCCACTCCCCCTGCTCTGGCAGCTCAGAGAATGATAACAAATAGGTGCCAAGTGGCTGGAAGGGATGCACCTTCGATTATAATAATGACATGTCACTGGCTGCTGCAGGACTGTGAGGAGGCATAAAGGGCAGCATCCATTCCCTGCCAGGCCTCCTCTGTCTCCCTCCGTGATAAATGATGGTCCAAGAGGCTGGTAATGGATTATGGAGCATTTCACCAGATGGGGCCCAGCGTGTGGGGACTGAAAAGAATCCATCGTCCCAGGCCGGTGTCGTGTGGACAGGTGTCCACGTAAAAGCCCTCACCACCCATGCTGCAATCCATTTATAACTTCCCTCCCTCCTCCTCATCTCCAGCTGCTTCAGAAAGAGAAGCCAAAGGCTGGAGGGGTCATGGAGAGCAAACCTTCTGGCTAGCCCAGCAAGGGAAAGCTTTGCTGCAGCCAAGACTGTCTCTGCTCTACAGACACAGCCCAGTTTGTGCTCCTGGAGCCATTCAGGTGCCAGCTGGGAGACACAAAGCAAACCCCCGTGGAAATCAGCCCACCTATGGGTTTAATCAGTGCTGCTACCACTCTCCAAGCCCTGTGTGTGCACCCCCTCCCTCCTGCCCACTTGGGTCACGGAGCAGCACGGCAAGGCTTGCGTTAATTGCTCTCCAGACTACGGATCAATAGAAGGATTTTAGCCTCCTGCACACTCCATCCTTCACCTTTTGCAAAGGACGGGGCTGCAGGAGGGTGGTGGGAGGAGGAGGGGAGCAAGGCTGCAGAAACCTTGACGAGATGAGGTCATTGAACAGCCACCAGAGCCCCAGAAGGCAGCTCAGGGAATCGACCCAGCTCGGGCTGCCTCGTCGATATGCTCCCCAGCAGGGACAGAAAACAGCTCTCAGCCTCCAGAGGAGACTCCCTTGGCTGGAACACCAGAAGAACTGCCTCAAACTCAGTAGATGTTCTCAGCCAGCTGCATCTCCCCTCTCCTCTCCTCCCTCTGGCTTAGCTTTCCACATTACCTGCCTTGGCTAGGGAGGGTTACTGTACAATTCCAACCTCCAGTGTACAGCACAACACATCCCTCCAGGCCAGAAGAGCAGCCCTGGTGCAGAAAAAAGGCCTACAAGAATGGCCTGGCACTGGGGGAGAGGTGGGTGCAGCTCTGTCTGTGTGGCCTTGGGTGATTTGTGTAACTCATTTCCCCAACACACATTACCCCAGCACACCCCAGGATTGCTGCAGCACTGGGATCAATACAACCCTCAATATTCCAGTGGCTCAGCTCCCCCACTGACCCATTGTGCTGCACTGAACGAGACTCCCTGCCCCCCCCCCAAGCCTTTCCAGGTGAGAGGCTTTGCTATGGAGCTGCACAGTGCCAGCACAACAGGCAGGATGAACAGCCCAGACACCGTGTGAAGCCAGCTGAAAGCCAAAGAGCCCTGAGGAAAAGACCTCCAGCCCTGGAACAGGCTCCACAAATCAGAAGTGCCTGAAAACCAGGCAGGGAAAACACAGCCCCGATGTGTGCCGAGGCCTCGAGACACACTCGTGATATAAATTCAAAGTGATAATAATAAATGGCCTATTACAGTAACTGGCACATTGCTGGAGGAAGGAGGGAGGGAGGAAAGACATCCCCATCCCAGGCCTCCCTGCAGAGCCTCACACCAGCCCTAAGCACCACGGAGCTCTGCCTTTCCCTTTTTAATGGCTGGGGGAAAAAGTCTCCCGTGAGGAAAGCCACG
>NW_008681111.1:0-12025 GCF_000695815.1 Acanthisitta chloris | reverse complement strand
CTTGGCCACCTGCCTGTCACAGGAAAATCGCTTCCTCCTTCCTGCTTGGAAAGCAGCTCTAATGAGGGATGGGCAGCCACGTTCACAGCCACCACAGCTCTCTGCACAGACAACAGCCACCCACATGCCACGTCCCCCCTCCTTATCCCTCCTCCCTGGGGCAGGAGGTCTGAGATCCTGCTAATTGCTCAGCTGAGGCAGATTTTGGCTCTTGGCTAGGCTAGCAGGGCTGCCCACCCTGCCCACCAAGGTTTGAGACCTCACTCTGTGCCACCAGTACCCACTGCTCCTGCCTGGCTCCAGCTGTGCCTTTGCTGTCCATCTCCACACCACAGAGCTGGCAATGACTTCCCTGCCTGGCCCATCCAACAGGCATCAATCCAGTTATCCAAGTGCCTGTGACTCGGAGAAATACAGCACAGGCAGGGGAAAGAGCCCATCTGCCCTGGAAAAGGGACACAGCAGTGGTAACTCCAACACCTCCAAGGGCATGGGACAGCCAAGATGTGTTCCCTGCTGATGAGAACTCCTTGACTCCATCATTTTGGGGATCTCCCTTCTCATCTGGGACTCACTCTGTCCATGCTGACCCCTCTTCTTTAGGGCCACTGACTCGCTTCACTGCAGATGGAATCCTTTATACTCACAGAAGGTGTTGGGTTCCCTGCAGAGAACCACAAAAGGTTGGAAAAGACCCCTGAGATCATCAAGTCCAACTTGTGACCAATCACCACCTGGTCAGCTGGGAGGTGGTGGAATTACCATCCCTTGAAGTGTTTAAGAGGTATCTGGATCTGACACTAGAGGATAAGGTTTAGGGGCTACAGCAGTGACAGCTTAATGGTTAGACTTGATGATCTTCAAGGTCTCTTCCAACCTTGATGATTTTATGATTCTATGGTTACCAGACCAGAGCACTACATGCAATATTCAGTAGTTTCTTGAACACCTCCAGGGTTGGTGACTCCACCACCTCCCTGGGCATCGCGTTCCAATGCCTGACAGCTATTTCCATGAGGAAATTCTTCCTTTTGAAGAAGGGAAGGAAAGTTGATGACTCAACCACAACCACACTGCATAATGGAGGGGAAACAGCTCCACTTTTAGCACACAAAACATCTCACTGCTCCATCCCATAACTCAGCAGCACTCACCTGCATGGAAGTATGGACTCATGGTGTAGGGGAATCCGAAGGGCAGCGGCTGAGGCGCTGGAATGGAGGCTGGTGGGAGATATTTCACCTCACTTTTGTTGATGCCTGGGCCAAGCAGATGACTGGGAGACTCTGCACTGGAGGAGCTGCAGGGAGCACTTTGCCCAGCAGTCGCCTCGCTCAGCTCCTTAGCCCCTTCACAGCCCTTTCCTGTCTCTTTGCACTCCTTGAGCTCCGTGGCTGAGCCACCACTCTCAGCCTTCAGGCTCTCGGGCTTCTCATCACTCACATCCGCATCACTCTCCGAGTCCTTCATCTCCTCGTCGTTACAGTCCGGAGCTCCATCCCGCGCGCGCGGCTCCGCCAGCTCCTTGGCCTCGCTCAGCCCCTGCGGCTCCGCGCGGTGCTGCGTGGATTTCCTGCTGCCCCTGCTCCTGGGCTGCTCCTTGGGGGGCGTGGAGCTGCTGGGGACACTGGGGGTGAGGGACAGCAGGGGAGTGTTGTTGTGCCGCAGCACCAGCATGGCATTGCGCCGCGACAGCTCCTCGCGCAGCGGGTGACCCTCGGGGATGTCGTGCACGTTGCGCAGGGCAGGGTGGTCTGGGGGCAGCCCGGGGTGCAGGCTCAGAGGGTCACCTGCCAGCAGCCTCTGCCGGTGGAGGTTCTCCAGCTCCTTCTGGCGGATGATCTCGGCTGACATCTCCAACCTGATGGGAGAGGCACAAAGGGAATGTTGGTGTAGGCTCAGGGAGGGAATTGCTGCCTCCAAGTCTTGGCGAGGCAGAGCTTGCAGGATGGAGGTGTTACCTCTGCACCTGCACATTGTTTCTATTGGTATCACCTGGACACTGGCACAGGTTGCCCAGGGAGGCTGTGGCTGCCCCAACCCTGGCAGTGTTTCATTCCAGGTTGGATAAAGTTTTGACCAACTTGCTCTGGTGGGAGGTGCCCCCTCCCAGGGCAGGGGGATCTCTAAGCTCCATCCCAACCCCTTATGATACTGTGACAGCACTGTCACCTCTACACAGCTCACCCAACCCAACACCCCACATCACTCTGCCTGCTCCTAGGGCAGAGAAGGACAAATCCAACCCTCTCCACTCTTACCTGGCCAAGTTTTGCTTTCGTAGCATCTCCTGCTGCCGTGCAAACATCTCTGCCTGTGCTGGCTGTAGGAACCCGTAACCTGGGGACAGGGAGAACAACACTGTGGGGTTATTAATCTCAGCATCGACTCTTTGCTACCTCAGGACCAGCTCCCCAGAGGGCTAATGAGAAAACATAGGTCAAGTAAGGAATTATAAGGGTGACTGAGTGCTGCCTTTCTGTCCTAAAGGACACTCCTCACTCCCACAGCAATTCAGCCTTTAGCCAAAACATGGGACCAGGGAGGCTGGTGGGGGCTAAAGCAGAAAGCAGCCAAGGCAACTGCTCCTGTCACTGCAAAACAAGGGTGAAGTCAGCACATCAGTCATGGGGAGACACAGAAAATGTGTCTGGGCTGTTTGTCACAGGCTGCACCTCCACTCTGCCCACCTGCCCACAGTGTTCCCTGCACACTCACCTGGTGTCTGGCACAGTGCTGAAGGCACCCCAAGGAAGGGAGGTCTCAAGTGGGGCCCCAGGGCAATGTGGGGTGCATTCTGGGGTGAGAGCAGAGGTGGTGGGTGAGATATCTCCCTGCAGAAACCAGAAAAGAAATGCATGTTGAAAACCTGGAGGCTCCACCCAGAGGATCCTGGCTCAGGAAGAACATCCTGGCTGCAGGTGACTTGTATTCTGCACCAGAGGCTGTTCTGATTGATGTCTATTCACCCACATGCAGAACTTCTTCAGTGGAGAGGAAAAAAAACCCACAAAACCAAAAGAAGCAGAACCAAAAGAGGAAGAAAACAGCCAAGACTCCACTGGTCCCATATACTTGCCACCTTTGCTTCTGTGGCCTTTCAGTTGTTCAAAAGGGCTTTGCCTGCCCAAAGCTAGCAAAGGCCCAACTGATGCTGCATCTGCCTGTGCCCTTACCACTCTTGGATTTTTATGCATCTACCTACAACTGAAAAGGCATTTTGTGTTTTGGGAGCTGGGAAGGGTGTCTGGGAAGCTCTGAAGGCACCACTGACATGTCTTGCAAAAAATCCCTGTGCCAGCTGGGACAAGGGGTGATCCTTAATTCTGGAGAGAAAACGAGGAGAGAGAAAGACACAGACAAGGGAGATGGGGAGTGGATGCAAGCAGAAAGAGCCATGGGGTCAGTGGGAAGTTCTGCTTGAGAAGGGGTGGGAAATGGTGGCCAGAAGAGGTAGAGCAGATACAGGTGGTAAATAAGCTGGAAGAGGCAGATTTGAGTGGTGGGAAAGGGACAATGCCTGGAAGCAAGGCAGGGAGCACCTGCTTGCAGCAGGGGTGAAGGCAAAAAAAAAAAAAACAACCCCAAAGCAAGAAGGGAATAAGAGCCAAGGTCTCTTCCATTAGTCAAATATGCCCTGGGAGCCTGCAAGCAAATCTGCTTTCCGGCTGCATGTCTCTTAATTCCTTTTGATGGCCACTTACAACATTATTACCTTCACCAGGGCATCCAGAGGCAAAGCCAAGTGCTGTGCCGTTTATTTTCATTTTACAGTATCTCCCTATAAAATCTGCTTCAGGAGAGACTGGAGGGCAAGAGAAAGGGAGCCAGAAGGTGCCTGTGACTTTGCAACAGACTATACTCACAGCCACGCTCCCCATTTCAGTTGGGGGGGATGACATGTGAGGGTGGGATAACTCCAGCAGTCCATGACCCTACTTGCGGGTGGATTACCACCATGGCTCATGAAAAGCCAGACAAGGACTCTTTGGGGATGAGGTGGGCAAGGAGAATCATACAATTTTAGGGGTTGGGATGGAGTTTAGAGATAATCCAGCCCCAACCTCCTGCCCTGGGCAGGGACACCTCCCACCAGAGCAGGTTGCTCAAGGCTTGATCCAACCTGGAATGAACATTGCCAGGGTTGGGGCAGCCACAGCCTCCCTGGGCAACCTGTGCCAGTATCTCAAAACCCTTAAAGGGAAAAATATCTAACCTAAATTCCCCCTCTTTCAATTTGCACCCATTGCCTCTTGTCCTGTCACTCCATGTCCTAACACAGATCCCTCTGCAGCTTCCTTGGAGCCCCTTCAGCTCCTGGCAGATTGCTCTGAGCTCTCCACACACCTTTCTCCAGCCTGAACATCCTCAGCCTGTCCTCACAGGAGGAGATGCTCCAATCTCTGCGATAACAACAAACCCACCAAACACACCTGGCGGAGATTCCTCTCCAAAATTCCTCCTTCTGCCCATCCTCCCCTTTCTCCTGTTCTCCCTCCTCCTCCTTCTCCCTCCCTCCCCTAGCTCTCCTCTAAACTAATTGCACAGCTCGCTGTGTCTGGAGGAGAGCCACGGATCGATCCGGCGCTGCTGAAATGTTAATGCTAATCGTATAACGGCTCCGCCAGCACCTCGCGCTGCGCTGGCAGCTCCAATTAATCTCAGGTAGCGCAGCGCCCTGACCTTCGGCTCCGAGCCGGGGCAGCAGCCAAGCGATGCTTATGTAATTACACCGTGAAGTGTGTAATCACCTGCCCTAATCCCCGAGGCCCCACAATTAGCCGAGGCTCTCGGTCGCTGGGCTGCCAAGTGCTCCTGCCACCCTGGCCAGGCTGCAGATGAATAACGGACAATTAAAGCAGCGTGACGAGGGCTCCGAGGTGTCCGCTCGATCGTAATTAGCTGTAATCATGGGCAGACGAGCCTGCCAGACGTGCTGGTCGTTTTAGAAGGAGCAATTTAGGAAATCAAGTCGGGGGGGGGGTTTTAACCATTCCGTGACCAGCAGCCCTCCCCCTGGCTTTTAAATATGCAGACAAGGGGATCCCTCCCTTTGGATTTGAGAGGATGCTGCAATGGGATCAAGTCCAGGAGGAATGGATTTGTCCTGTTACATCCTCCTCCCCAGCCAGGCACCCCTCACTTGCTGCTGATCCCTGAGGGTTCTGAAGCTCCAAGTGCCACAGGGATGCTAAAAAACAAAGGAGCTTCTTGATTTTAGCAGAGACAATCTGTGCCCAGGAAGCAAAGTGTTTGATGGGGATCAGGACTGGGCACTGGAAAATAAAAGGTTCTCCCTTCAGTCACAGCCCAGTGTTACTCAGAGGCTATTTTTATGCTTTAATGCTGTGCTACAGGGCATAACTTTGATCCCTAAGGAATTCACATCTGCTCGAGACTCTCTAGTTCATTCCCTCTGTCTTCTCTTCAGAGCTCTGAAGCTTCTCTGCCTGACAGAGCCAGGGTTCAGGTCATGCTCTGGAGTGGCCAGGGAAGAAGCTTCTCTGCCTGACAGAGCCAGGGATCAGCTCATGCTCTGGAGTGGCCAGGGAGGGATGCTTGGCTGGGAAAGGGGATGTAGCAGGACAAATCCATTGCTCCTGGACCCAATCCCACTGCCAGGCACACACTGAGCACAGCAGCCTGTGGTGGTGGCTTGGGAGCAACTGGAGGTAAGAGAGGCTGGACAAAACACATCAGGAGTCACTTTGGATGTGAGAGATCCAGGTGCTGCTTCTGTTCCACACACACCACCCACTGGGATTAGTCCAGAGGAGGAGAAAATTCAGGGAGACACATTTACACACACTGTCACTGGGCCTGGCTGACACAGCAGGACACGTGGAGACCCCAGTGCTGTTCTCTCAGCAGCTCTGGAGCTCTCCACCAAACACACACACAGGGCAAAGCTGCTGGGTAAGGCCAAACCCACAGGAGCACCCCAAGATCTCACACCTGGCACTGCCACACCTGTAGAGTCTGGTCTGAGGTCAGGGAAGGGAGGCTGGAGATGGGCCAAACATGAAGGGGTCACTGCACCTCTCCTGCTGTCCCCAGCATCAATCCCCAGCAGCAGAGAGCTTAGAAAACAAGGAGGTATGCTCATAAATACTCAGGGGACAGGAGATTCTTCTCCCTGCAGGTAGGCTGATGCTCCCCAGGTCCTGCTGGAGCACCTCACCTGCATGAGCACAAAAGGACAGATGCTTTCTGCCACCCCACAAACCCAACCTCCCCAACACAGAACCTGTTCGAGCTTTGCACTGCTCCCTTCCAGCCCATCTGCCTGATCCTTGGCATGGAAACCTGGCACAGGAGGGAGGCAGCACCACCAGGTCATGTCCTGGCACAGAGCTGGGAAGCCCTCCCAGGCTGCCTGGTAGAGATACAGCCAATTGCTTTCAAGCAAGCTTGGGAAAGAACTGCCAATCCTGGAGTAAAAAGCCCCAGAGACCTTAACAAAGGCTGCTGTGCTTTTAGACAGACATGCACCAAAACACTAATCCTTGCATCCTTTCCCAGGTACACATCAGCCTTCAACCCCCCATTAAATTCCTCCCTCCTCTTCCTCCAGTGCTCAGAGTAAGGGTGGAATTATAGTGCCATGTTCTGAGAACGTGAATTTAGCCCTTGGCAATTACATCTGATAAACCTTGTCCTTACCTTGCAGAGAGCAATTCTGTGTTCCTGCATATTCCTCCCCACCCACCCCCTTTTCTTTTTTTCCCCCCTAATATGCCAGCTGGAGGCTTGTGAGCAGGGTATTAGGGGATTTGCACTGCATGCTGCTAAATTTGATATGTCCTTTAACAGGAGACAAATGGTTCACAAGGCTTAAAAAGTATCGACTTTTCTTTAACAATAAGCACTAATGGCCTTCAAATAATCAATATTTAAAGTCATTATGGGGTTACACATTATACTGTTAAAACCAAGCCTTTCACTTTAACCCCATCATATCCTCCCAAGCCCAGAACTCTGCTCCCCCCTGACTTGCTCCAAGCTCCAAGGGAAGGTTTGGAGCTCAGGCTGTGACTGGAGATGTGAGAGGGTCAGGAAATGCAGATTGAAACCGGCAAGGCATGGAAATAAATTTAGAACGGATGGAAGGAGGAGGGAAAAAAAAAAAAGAATGCATGAAAGCTCTGCTTTCTTCTGCTCTGCATTTGATAGGAAGAGACACTTTAAACCCGAGGTAATAGGCAGGGAGCACAGCTCCTCAGTGCTTTGCCATCCACAGACACTGTGCCAGCAAGGGAAAACAAATAAAATGGCTTTCTAAAAATGGTGTTTGGGATTTCCAGGCAGGAAAAGACACATACTGGAGCTGCCCTTGTAGGGCAGCAATGAGGTCTGGACATGGAGAGGGGCTGGTTTGTGCTGCCAGGGGAGATCACTCCCTCAAAATCCAAACTGGGGCTAAAATCAAATTAGTTAAATCAGGTCAAGCTCTTTGGCCTTTGCTCAGCACAACGTTCAGCCAGCTGGGAGCTGGGGAGGAATCCTCCCAGCAAAGCACAGCATTCAGAGCAGCCAGGGGGATGTAGGGCTGGGGTAGGTAAGAGGAGAGAGAGACAATGTCCAGAGAGCACAGGAGAATGTGCCCAAGGAGCCAGGAGGGAAAAGGAAAAGGCTCCACGGTGCAGAGGGGAGGAATTAGGTAGTGAAAGAACAAACTGTAGCAGCAGCAGATGGAAAGAACACCATCCAAAAAATCCTTGCTGGGTATTTTGGGCACATCTCTGCTCAGAGAAAGCCTCTGGCTGATGCACAGTGTCTGTCAGCTCTCTGCAATGGAAGGGCAATGAGAGCCTCTCTGAGACACTGTGGCTCCCACTCCCAGAACACTCCAGCCAAGGAGATTGGCTTCACAGGGCCTCAAGGATGAGGATGCTGATGGTATTTCTTGTTCCCTGGCATTCTTCTTGCCTTCACCCTGTAATTGTCTATGGTCCTGGAAGATGAACTGTGTCCCTAATGCTTGTTTCAGACAGCACCAGAGACATCTGAGTGCTTGTACCAAGTACCTGACTCAGCACCTGCCCTTTCTCTGACCATACTCTGCCTCCTTCCCTCCTGAGAGAGGGGCAGGTCCCCCCAGACCCTATGCCATCCATGAGAACGAGCTCCTAACAACTCCTAACACAGAACTGATGCATCATATCCAGCCAACAAGCTTCACCCCACTGACCACACTGCTCAGCAGCTCATCCAGCCTTGCCCAAGCTCCAATTCCTTCTGTCTGCAGGGCATAAAAGATTTTCCTTAGATTTTCCCAGGCTCCACACAGACCAGCCTGCTCTGAGAGAAGCACAGAGATGAGCACCTTGGGTAAGAACATGCCAGGCTAAACGACCCCAGTAAAACCAAATAGAGTGCCAACAAATCTTGGAGACAGGATCCAAGCAACTCTGCAGGGCACAGCCACCTGCCATTTCTGCAGGAGACACAGCAGTTTGGAGATGGGAAGTACTCCAGGCTGGAGTAGTTACAGTGACACCTTTTAGTTGTACCCTTTCCTCTTCCAAGTCTTTTTATAACCCTGAACTCAACAATCTTTTCAAACAAACCACCAGGCCCTGGCACTCCATAATCTATGTCTGAACCAATCTAGAAAGGATCTAGGAAAGCAAAACCATGGAACTAAATGGATTCTCCAGCCTGTGGCTTAAGTCTACTTTTGGCAAGACATGTCAGTTTTACTAACTCTTTCCTGAGTAAGTCAGAGCAAAGAGTGAAGGGATCACTCTTCCACTGAAAGGACCTTGGAGCCTGGTCCAAGAAAATCCATATTTCTGTGTTTGTGTGCACACATGTGTGTATTATCCCCTTCAGCACCCACCTGCCTGCCTTGTGTTTAGTGTCACTAAACCTTCCAGCCTGTTTCTGACCACCAAAGATGGGTGATAATTAGTTGATGAATGTCTGGAAAACACTCATCTTCCCAAGTGTTCCCTAGCTCAGACTCATCACCCACCTCTTCACACCTGGAAACTGGAAAACTGTATGTATAATTGCCATTATCAGGCAAATTCTCTGCATTCCTATCTTTGCAAAACCAGCAGCACTGCCCTGATAAATGAAACTGGGTCACCAGTGTGGGTTTTCCCCTCTCACTTTGCCAGACATAATGGTTGAAGTCTGCAGTGACTAATTATTCTTGCCCACAAAGCTGCTACACCTGAGAGCTGACCTGATCCCCACAGATCTCCCAATAGGAAGCTGAAATGGAATTTTAACACCATGCCAAACAGTTCACATCCTCCTGCATCATGCATTATTACCTCTGCTCCTGGGAAAGGAGATGCCATAAATCTACCTACAGTTTGCCTATGTACATGAACCACCTTCCTCCACTCCCTTCTCCTCTGTCAGTGCCTACCTGAGCCTTTGGAAAATTCTGTGCCTTCATAATAAAGGTGCACAGAGGCTGCTGTGATCTACTCTGTTGACAAAGAGCATGGCAGCCGAGTACAAAACCCAAGGCTAAGAGTGAATGGAAGGGAAAAATTAACCCACATGGTGCTTTACTCATTTTATGGCTCTGGGTTCTCCTGGCATTCCTAAAAACACCTGTGGTGCTTTGGCAAGACAGCAAGGAACAGTATGCACAGGACAGCTCCAACCAGGTCACTTCTGAGTGGAAGAAGAGGGATCCAAACAAACCCTCAGTGACACTCAGGGGGCTGCAAACCTCAGGGGAGAAATAACTACCCTGTGAACTAATCACAGAATGGTTTGGGTTGCAAGGTCTTAAAGCTAGACCTTTACAAGTGGGTGAAAACACCCTTGTTCCACACTACACACCACATCACATTGCTCTTTGAACTGAGCCACTCTAAGGCCTTCCCAAACCTAAAATACAACCTGCCTTCAAAACAAGAACAACTGTCACCATGCAGCAAGGGAAACTGAGACTCCTGCACACCTATTCCAAGGCCCCACAGGGATTTCTCTCAGCATCAAAGGCAGGTTGTGCCCCTGTGTGTTCCTTTCCCTCACCTCACCTCACCACGATCTATGTGTGTTCCTTTCCCTCACCTCACCTCGATCTCCCTCTCATGCCAATGCAACTATTCATAGACTGCTAAGGGGTTGGAATGGAGCTTAGAGATGATCCAGCCCCAACCTCCTGCCCTGGGCAGGGACACCTCCCACCAGAGCAGGTTGCTCAAGGCTTCATCCAACCTGGAATGAACATTGCCAGGGTTGGGGCAGCCACAGCCTCCCTGGGCAACCTGGGACAGTGTCTCACCACCCTCACAGCCAAAACTTCTTCCTAATATCTAACCCAAACTCCCCTCTTTCAATTTACCCCCATTCCTCCTTGTCCTGTCCCTGCAGTTCCTAACAAATACAACTACTTGGAGAACAGAATCAAGATGAAAAGCAATGGCTTGTTCCAACAGCTCCTGGGCTTCAGTGTGTCTGTTCCCTGACCTAGCAAGCAACTTCTCTCCCCTCTTTCCCAAACCATTTCACACTTCCTGACCTAGCCCAGCTCCATTAGCTACAACACCTGTCTGGCAGTGGCAAATACCTGTGGGTTTCCTACACATCTAATTCATTCTCAGTTTGCCCCTCCTGTGAGCTGCACCTCCCCATGAGCTGCCTCCACCCTTCCGTACAAGCCTTCCCAGCCAGGCCCCCGGCTGGCCTGGCACTTCTCCAGGCCACACAGAGCTGGAGAAATGTTCTTGATGACTGGCTGCACTGCAACTCGTGGATCTCTGCATTCCTCCCAGGTCTGCCTGCAACCCGCATGGACTGGGCTGGATTTTTATGAGGTGGGTTAGCCAAAGTACACGCTGGAGGAGAAAGGTTTAGCAGGTCTTGTCCAGCTCCTACACATTGCAAAGGCATTGCTTGGAAAGAAGGAAAACCAGACAGGATCTCCAAGGCTATAAATGGAGGGGAAAGACTCTGGACTTGACACATACATACACACACACTATAGAACTGATACTGCAGCCTGCTCTGTCCCCACCCCAAGATGAAAGCCAAAAAAAGCCTAAATACCAGAGCCTTTCCCAGCTTGTCCCATGCTATCCAAAGCCTTTGCACCCCCCATGGCCCTCTCCTGCCTCTGCTATCCCTGTCAGAAATGCACACAGCTCTAATTTAATTTCTCTCTGAAGTTCTTGATCGCAGAGGGAATGGCTCGTGGCACAGAGCAAGATAAATGAGCTAGAATTTCCTTGGGGGGGGGTGGAATATCAGCTTTCCAGCACTCCTAGCAGTGGTAAAGGCAAGCTGTGCTTGTATTCCTTAAAAAAGAAATCTTCTTTTCCTATTCCATCCTAAGAGCATTCCTTGTCTGTCGTTATCTGGGGATGCTACAAAATGCAAACTTAACCACCTTAACTTGCTTGGTGCCAAGGAAGTGGGTAGAGTAGCATCTGCTCTGGAGATCCATGGCAGGATTGGGATGAATCCAGCCAGAGAGCTGCTCACCTGGATGTGGATGCACATGTGCACAAGCACAGATCACCCTCCTCCTCATACAGACACCCCAGGAACACTCCCACCACTTCTGCACCTGCACAACACCCAAGGGTGTCACAAATAACAAATAACTCTGCCCACCCCACGGGCACTGCCACCCTCACCCACCAAATCATGGAACCACAAAGGTTGGATAAACCCTCTCAGATCAAGCCCAGCACTACCAGCTCCACCACTAACACATGTCCCCAGGTGTCACAACCACACACTTTTTGAACACTTCCCAAAGACTGTGATTCCATCACTTCCCTCGGTAGCCTCTTCCAATGCTTGACCCAGGTATCCCCTCCCCTCCCACACCCCTGGGGTACCCGTGCCAGCCTTCCCAGCCTGGCCCCAAGGTGCCACCGGTGGGAAACCGCAGGATCCATCCCATTCCCCGGGGCCAACCCCCCCTCGGGGGGGAGCCGCAGCCAGCCCGTCCCCCCGCGGTACCTGTCGGGGAAGTGAGTGTCCCTGTGCTGGGGCAGCCCCTGCTTCCTCCGCTGGCTGGAGGAGTTGCTGGCCGAGGGGATGTGTG
>NW_008681110.1:47905-82909 GCF_000695815.1 Acanthisitta chloris | reverse complement strand
TATTCTATTCTATTCTATTCTATATAGAGGTAATATTAGTCGAGTCATTATTAATGATTAATTATATATATTATATGCATGTATGTTTATATGATGTGTATTTCCCATGCTATTAAAGATGCATGACTGAAATGTGATGTAGCCATTTTAAATCACAACTGTCATGCCTTTTGGGAAAGACAGTTGCCTGCCAAAAACTTCATTATTTTTTTCTCATTATACTTTTCCACCTTCAGTGATGAGGGTGTTTATAGATAAGTCTTACAGATATGCAAACTTGCCTGTGAGATCACCTTTCTTCCTGTGACAGAGTGGCAGCAATTTTGCTATTGTTTTGTATTTGAATCCTCAGAATTTTGTGGAAAAGGTGATGCTAACACATGTTTCTTTGTGGACACCAGAGGATTTCGGACCTGTTTGTTGGTCTATAGCAGCCCAAATGTGGGGACTGCTTGTAGTACAGAAGCTTTTTCATTGCTAGGGCTGTTAAGATAGGGTTGAGTGTAGGGTTGAGTGATTCCTGAAACAAAGGTTAACTTAAATTTGAGGAGAAATTAATATTAAAGTAGTTCTATAGCTGATTGGCTGAGTGAGGGTGGGAAATTTGGATTTATTTTTTGAGTATTTGCCTTTTTTTCTTTTAATGTTTGCAGAAACAGTATGTGTATTTTCCAGTAAATAACAGAATGCCATTAACTCCTAGATAAGCCTCTCTTCATTATGGATATGTAATTAAATATCTTTTTATCAGAATAATACTCATACTCTGAGGTCTTTCCATCATTTGTTTTCTCTTTCTCCTTGTTTTAGAATTCTGCTCTGCCACTGAACCGTGCCTGGCATTTTTGGCTCTGATACAGGTAGGACAGCTTTCTATTTATTAGTAGTATTATTGTTATAGATCTTCAGGCACAAAATAATGATTCTGCAGAAAAAAAAGGCAGAAAAGCAAGTTCATTGGTCATTATCATCCAGGATGTGTCAAACAAGTTTTCTTTCGTATTGATTAAATTTTCAGTTTTGTCTACCTGGGCACGAAGTTAATTAATTCCACAGAAGGACTATTGATTTGACATACAGTTGGAAACAACAAAAGTTAGAGGGTTTTTTCGTGGTGTTTTGGTGTTTTGGTTCTTTTTTTGCTTGTTGTTTGGTTCCTCCCCTCCCACCAAGTTTTTGTTTGGCATTTCTATGTAAGTAAAGCTGTCTTCCTGAGAATGAGGTTTATTTTTGGAATATGAGTTGCTTTCACTGCATTTAAACTACTCAGCTAAAAACTTAGGGAGTCAAATTTACAGATTTCATTTGAGCACACTCAGTTAAACCCTGTCAGCTTGAGTTAAGGATCTCAGATACTGTCTTTGGATCTGGAAGTATAGGGGTTGTTGAGAAAACACATACTGATACTTTCTGCACTTTGCAATGGATGCTAAAAGACATCATGTAGAAATCTTGATACAAGCCTGCCAGTCCTTTTGGTTCTGAAAGAGCTCCTTTTTCCACCAGCTTAGGTAGCCTACCAGGTTGACATCTCTACAGAACACATTCATAGCCTAGGGGTTCAGGGTTCTAAGGCGTTGGTCTGCACCTCCCTCTCTACAAAGTGTGGTGACTTCTCTAATACTAAGGGGTTTTTTCTACTGATCTCTCTGTGTATGAAAATACACCTAATCTCTTACAAATACAAGACTAGTGTCTATCAATTGCACTCAGGATACCACTAGAGGCAATTACTTGCAAATTAAGAAGTTTCTTAATTAAGCAATTATGAAGCTTTTAGTGTCAGTCATTTTCAAATTCAAAGTTGCAGTTGCAAGCAGCTGATTTTAACAGCTATAAATATTCTTGGACAGGAGTATATAGATTTGTTAAAAAATGAAAAAAGTGGAAAATACTTTCCAATTTAACATTTTTTCAGTGTTTTTTTATAGAGAGTTGCAGACTTTACTTGGCCAAAACTAGACTCCAAACACATAATGTTCACTATAAAATCCAGTGAGACTGGCTTTCTTTAAGTGCTTTCTTGAGGGGAAAACCCCCAAATCTGAACTAGCAATATAATTGCATTCACAGAAACACAGAATGTCTTGGGTTGGAAGGAATCTTAAATGTCACCTAATCTAAGCCACCTGATATATTGAGGAAAAAGAAGGTGTATTTCAAATATTATAGAGTTTTATTAATTTGTAAATTCAAGGACACACCTTCGTTTTTCTGTAAACATGACTTCTTTTTCACCTGATAAATATTTCTCAGTGGCATTTGACAATATGGAGCATTTATTTGTTTTTCCTGGATGTTGTTGACTATGGGACATGTAGAAATTTTGATCATGTCCCATTGGGTTTACACAGTTCCACAGTGCACACTGGCAATTCAGCATTCCTTGAGAAAGTGTTAGTAAATATTGATCTTACATACATCAGTGTTTTTTTTACAGCTTTGTTATTCCTCTAAAAAATGAAATCAAGAGAGTAAATATGAGAATTTGTTCATGGGCTGTGAGAACAGGGTCTGCATGTTCAGATGCACCATAGACATTCCTATTAAAGAGGACTTTGTAGTCCTGTTCTTACTTTGTCTCTTATCTCTGTCCTTTAGGGGATAGCGTTCTCCAGTGTCTTACCAGGCAAATATTTTCTTTCAGGACAGGCAGGGCCCAGACAGAGAGAAGATATTTGAACTCTGATGCATTTGGCAGCATATCTCACAATTCACCTCCAAATGTTTTGGGTGTGGTTGATACATCTCAGAACTGAGTTCTCACTGACTGACCTGTCTTTGTACTGACTGTACTTCTGAGCCTTGTTAGCAATTGACAAACAGCACTGGTTATTTAGCAGTCAATCTCTATTTCCTGGTATTTTAAGCAGCTGCTTTTATATTGACTATGATTGGATCTAATCATTAACCAGAATATATAAGGAGAATTTCTTTGACTGTGCCTAGTGGCTCTATCAAGGAAGGTGTTGCTTAGGAAGCTAAAGCTTCAATTAGGATATGTGAAGAACAAAAGTGCTATGCTATTACCTGGATCCTGTGTGTTCTTCAGAAGAGGATGGTAAAAAGTATTGCATTTCCAATTGAATGTGTCATGTCTGTCTTATGTTCTTCTGGGTATTCTCCACCACTTGAAAATAACTTCAGTCTCTACACTGGGATAGAAAAAATAATTACAAACTTTCAGTATATGACACTCTGATTTCCAAGACTTAGCCTCTCTAATGCAAGTAGAGAAGGATTGTGCCAAAGAAACTTTTCTTCCGTTATGCAGAGGTGGCCAATGCATTACTTTGCTTATAATTGCCTCTTATCATTATTATTTAAAAGGCCAGAGACATGAGACACTTTCAATAAAACAGCTTTTCTCCAGAAATAAAATGGAATGTAATTTCAGTGAAAATCTTCAGTAAATTTTCTATTTTGCAAAGAAAATTAACATGTAAATGACCACATGAAACCTTTCATGTGTTAAATTGCTCTGTACTGATTTTATCAGGCATAGCTTTGGATTCAGTGCTTTCTGGGCCTAGCAATTGGATTGTCTAAAATCTCTTAAGTAGAACTGTGCTGGCACTGAGTTACTGACAGACACAAACCAAACACAGATAATACAAATTTCCTTTTTTTAATTCATATTCAAACTGTTTGGATTTCTGCCAGAATTGTTAATTAGTTACTGCCTCAGAGAAGGGCAGCTGGCTTTAAGATTTCCTAAGACTATCTGAGCCAAGCCCTGGAGGACAGATGGTCCTCTGGTCAGCACAAGAGAAGTTTTCCTTTTGCATTTGGATTCACAGTTGGACTCAAAATACTTTTGGTGCCTGAAGTGTGCAATGAATACTAATTGAAGCACTTAGACATAGGTGCTGCAGAGCATCCTCTCTCTTGCTGGCTTGTCAAAAACCTTTTGTACCTCCTGCTTTCTCCACCTATTGGTGATTTTTAAACATTTTTTTTTAAACGCTGTAAAATATCTCGCTTTCTTCTATTATGTCTTTATTGATTGTTCCTTGCTTCCAAAAGATGGCAAGAGGAAGAATTTGAAGGTGTTAGCTGGATGTAAGGCTGCTGCATACTGAAAAGTGGAGCTGGATGCCTCATTGCCAATAAAGAACCAGGATAGAGAGGAAAGCTGTGAGCATCCACTCAACGAAAGAAGCTACTCATGCCGTTATTTATTCTACTTTTCTATGGAAATGAGTAGGAATTATTGAAGGCTTTTGATATTTTTTTTGCCGCCTGAATTTAAGGAATTGGTAACTGTTTCTGATAGGACACTTGTACTGTATAAAATCAAAACCTATATTCTATCAATAATACCTAAAATTTTCTTTTTCTAACTTCCAGTACTGTTTATGACAGTGTGATCATCTGTAGGGGTATTTTCCCAAAAAATGTAATTTAGCTCTGTACTCATCCCTAGCATGAGATCTAGGTGACACTTTTTTTTCCCAGATGATTTCTTCCTCATCATGGCATATGTGATCATAAAGCTAGTGTACTTCAGATCAGCATTGAACCTAGACATTAATTAAATTAATTTATTTAAGTTAAAGCAATTTTCAGAGAACCCTTCAGTACTCTTAAACCCATTTTAAACCCTTTTAACATCAGAATCAAATCCGCATGCCTATTTGTTTGCCAGGCAAAATTTAGTGGGTTTCTCTTCTGTTTCTTTCTGGTTTATATATTTTTTCCAATTGAATTCCCTACTCACTGGTAAAGCAACAAGACAAATTACATTGAGCAATCTGTCAATTTTCCACTTTCAACAGGAATCGAATATTTTGAGAGAATGTTGGATTCCAACCATTTCCACATTTTTTTTACTGTCATTTCCACATTTTTTTTACTGTCATGTCACACCCCCTTAAAACTGACTCTGCTTACAGTACTGTAGGTGATCTGAAAGAAGAGCTGCTATGTACTTCTTGGCTTTTATACATGCATCTCAATGTTTTTGTGTCCAGTGAGCAAGGACACTTGAGACATGCATTTTGTCAGATGCCAGTTGTCTGACACATAGCCAGCATGCTATTTCCTTGGTGCTTGGCAGTGCATGCCTCAATCAATGAAACGCTAATTATGAAAACTAATATGTGATAGCATTTTTGGGGGGCTCAGGTCACTTTGTGTTTGTGCTGTGCGCTCCTAATCACCTTGTAAAGACATTTATTTAATGATCACTTCCAAAATACCTGCATGTGCCAGCAACGCACACCAATGGTTGAATAGGGCAAGGTCACAAGTTCTCTTTTCTTGCACTGCTGTAAACTGAAATACAAGTAGAGACTAAACTTGCTTTCACAAGCCGGTTTAAAACCTTCTGAGTTGTGGTGCCAAGGCAATGGGAATAGTATTTCTACCTGTTCCTAAATTTTCTCAAGATATTTCCATGGTTATATGCTGAGTTTTTTCTCATTCACATCACACCAAACATAATGATGTTTTCCCTTAGTAGCAATTACCATCCATTCTTTATTCCCCTCTGTCATGGTTTGAGCCCAGCTGGCAACTAAGCACTATGCAGCTGCTTGCTCACTTCCCCACCAGCAGGACCAGGGAGAGAGCTGGAAGAATACAAAGTGAGGAAAAACAAAACTCGTAGGTTGAGATAAAGACAGTTCAATAGGTAAAGTGAAAGCCACAAGAACAAGCAAGACAAAATATGTAATTAATTCACCACTCCCAAGGGCAGGTGTTTGGCAATCTCCAGGAAAGCAGGGCTCCATCACATGTAACAGTAATTTCGGAGGAAAAATGCTATCACTCAGAACACTCCCCCATTCCTTCTCTTTCCCCAGCTTTGTATGCTGAGTGTGATGCCAGCATATGGAATATTCCTTTTGTCACTTGGGGTCACATGTCCTGCCTGTGCCTATTCTCAACTACTTGTGAGTGCCCCATTGTTAGCAGGGTGATTCTATAAGCAAAAAGGGCCTTGAGTCTGTGGAAGAACTGCTCAGCAATAACAAAAGCATGTCAATGTTGTCAACACCGATTTCAGCACAAATCTGAACCATAACTGGGTATGGTGAACAAAACTTTATTCCAACCAAAACCAGCACAAACTCTTTATATTATTAGAAATTATTTTGTTGTATTTTTGTTTGTCTTCCTTCTACTGAAAAAGTTGGAATACTTACCAAAATTCTAAAAATCTTATCAAAAGAATCGTAAAAAGGTCTCCTTAAACACTACCTTTCTATTATGTCAGGCTGTTACTCCATGTAATATTGGCCAAGTTGAAAGAAGCTTCTTGGGTTTTTTTGCAGCCTTTCATAACTTCTTTGCTTATCATCCCTGCTGGTTTTTCTTACTTTTTATTTGCCTTTTACATCATCCATCTGTCACTTGCTCTGAAATCTGCCTCAAGCTCCTGCTATTACTTGTTCAATACACACCTGAAATTGCATCATCTCATTCTTAACTGAGATATCTAATGTGCTAAACTGATTGAGTACTAATTACGACATCAGCGGCCAAGTCTGTTTGTTTAGGAAATAAAATTAATTTCCTGTATTGGTCTTGTAATTGTCAAATAGAATTATTTAAAGGTGCCATCATAACTAGCTCCGTGTCTAGATCCATTGAATGTGTGCAGATGTATGTGTGCACATGTATACACAGCACACTATACCATAACCAATAGACCAAAGTGTGATTTTGTATGGGCCCAGAAGGGTAATCAGAGAGTCCTTTTAAGAAAAACCCTTTCACCTTGTTTTGTGGTAATGAAAGTAAAAATTGTTGGCAAGCATCAGAGCTTCTTCGTGACCTTTCTCTCAGGAAAGGTAGAAATATTGGGATTACTTCTTTATGGTTGCTCTTGTATTTCCAGTGTTGTTAGAAAGTGGTAGCAGGTGTGTACAACAATTATTTTAAATGATATGCATAGCAAGCAAATTTAAGTCCTTCACTTTCTGGGTAGAACTCAAAATCATTATTATTTTATTATTTTTTCACATGGAAAACTTTCTAACATATTCTTGTGCTAACTGATTGCACCTCCAGCAAAAGAAGCTTCGTTATCAAAAGAGACGAAGACTGAAACTGCTGCCTGGAAAACATTTTTTCTGCCTTAGAAACCACAGTGGCATGACTGCATTAACAGTGAATAGTGGCAATGAGGAAAGTCCCAGCAACTTGAGCACTGCATGAAGTGCAAAGCATTTGATTGCACAATTCATCTTTTTAAATAACTAGAGAAGGTATTTCCTTTCAAAATTCAGCCAGCTCATAGTTTGCAAAGCAAATAAGGATGAGTTGCTGTACCAACAATATGATCACAGTTCCCAGTGTTGCTGAAGATGAAAGTTGTCAGTGACAGGATCTATCGGGGGATTTTTTGCCATGAAATAACTGATTAGAACAAAAGCCTCCTCTATGCTTTACATCTCTGATCATTTATATTCTGCTTCTATTCAAGTGGTTTTAAAAGCTTACAGAAGTTGTAATTTGTATATTTGACTTCTTGCTACTGTTCTGAGATAGTCAAATTTCGATCTTAGGTGTATGACAGGAAGAAGGGGAATCTACTAATTAGAGCAAAGGTTCTGGAGAATTAAAATGCCTTTCTGTTCCTATCTGACAAAAGAACTGCTACCAACATGGATGCCTTCAATTGACAAATTTGTGATTTAGATTAGAGAGAGAAGCACCTGATGGAGGCAGCCACTGTGAATAGTTACAGAGAACAACAGAAGGTTATTCACTAAATACTGCATGCAGCTTCTCTGCTCAGACCAGAAAGCATAGCATGCAGCAGAGATGAAAGCAGTGTCCCTGTGTGCTTGCTTTGCTCCTTCCAGAGCTGTCCTTGGAAAAGTTCAGTTCTGTTTGGGATTTAAAGCAGCATCAAGGTTAGCCTGTCCCAGTTCCTAACATTTCTTTTTCTGTGTCACAGTCACAGAGGGCAGCATGCACAGCTCTCCTGGTGCAGGCAGATAAGGACTTCTGTGCTGTTGTGTTCCTCTGCCTGTGGTTCACTCTCAAAGACCCAGCATTCTTTAAAGGTAGAATAAGGCTGTACAGACAGCTACAAACCATTTGAGATTCTTGCCTGAAAAATATGCATTTGAACTGGAGTTGTTCAGAAAACATGGGAGTGTCAAATATATTTAGGTGGCTGGGACCTGCTGAGGTGCCTGACAGATATTTGCCAGAGTGCAATCCCTAGGCAAAATGGTATTCCTGGAAAAGAAGGATTGTGTCTAAAAACTGCAGTGTGCTTAAGTACCCTACACATTCACGGGTTTGTCTGAATGTCATGTGTGCTAGAGACTAGCATAATGTTTGTGCAGTTCAACAATGCTTTCCAAGAGTAAATTTCCTCCAAGTTTAAGGTTTCATACCTTACAAATTTCTCTGCATATAGTTTACTGGACACCTCTCTCTGCACATACAGCTTTGTGAAGCCCAAAGGCTTTGCTGGGGGAAAGTGAAACATGGACCTTCTCAAGTTATCTTTCAAGACAAGTGGTGGTGATCTCTAGAGTCGTGTTCTGTTGGTCTTTTTTGCCAAGAACGGACCAAGTGAGGGTTGAGCAAAACAGTCTGTTTCTAGTCCTGCATGTCTTCAGAATGGTTGGTTTGTGACTTTGGTCACATTCACGTGCTCTGAGCAAAATACGAGATTTTGGATCTGTCCTGTCTGACCGATCATAGGCATAGTGAATTAAAATACGGATCTGAAACTATTGTGTTATTTTTCTTCAGTCAAAAGTGAAACTGCTTTGTGATTTTTGAAATGTGCAAAACTCCAAACTGTAGCAATGTTCATCCCCACTGAATCAGGCCTGAAACTAAAGCATATATGTCTTTCATACAAAGTTGCTGTTCTGATACATTGAAATTTAAAATTTTCATCAGTAGAATATTTGCAACAGATGCTTTTATATTGTTTAACAATATTCCTGTTCTAATTATCTCAGAAAAGGAACAGGACATTTTTTGCTGCTCAACAAATGTAATACCGTTCTGTATTGTTCTCCTTCACGCTGTTTATATGGAGTTTTTTTGTAGAATTTTGATGTTTTCAGGTAGTATAACATTTAGTATTGATCTCAACACTTTTATGGAAATCTTTAATGCAAATATTTCTGTAATACTGCTGTAAGGATATGGTGGGAAAAAAATAAGACTGTATTTACTATGTCTGTAATGGTACATTTATGTACTTCAGAGGAGGCAGTTAGGTGTGCAGACTGGCTTTTAGTTTGTTTGTATAAATGCAGAACCAACCAGGTCTTTGTGTAAGCACTGTGGTTGAGAGTGGAGTGCTGGGATTTAATCTACTCTGTTTTTCACAGTCCAGTGGAAATGAATTTGGAAGTGTGAATGTCAATCAAATTGACCTTTCTCTTTTTTCCCATTGCTTGTAGAACTTGAAGTATCAGAATCCTTTGAAAGCAGTATTTGTTCAAAGATTTTGTATAATGCCATCCTCCATAGACCTTCAGCAAACTTAGACAGTTTATAGTAACAACCTTTTAATCTATTTCCATTAGAGGGTGCAAGTAGAATAAACCACCATAAGACATGTGAGAACAATTTGAATTTCTGTGACATGTGTTTAGTCTCTGAAAAATTCCTCACACTTAACTTTCTGTAAAGGTAAGTCATTATTTTTAGGAGCTTTGAGTCAGTTTTATTCCTTCTATCCTTTTCTTTATTGTGGATGATCTTTTGCCACAGTTAATTCCCTCCAAACCTTTAACAAAGGACTGCCTAAGCAGCAGTTCTTCTGAATGATTTGTTAGTTCTCTTTCTTTTGTCTCACTAAGAAAATCAAGTAAGTCTTGAAAGTCAAAAGAAACTGGATGCTCAGGAATAAAATAGATCTTTGGATTCATTTCAGAAGTCAGGATCAAATTCTGATTCCTTGTAAGTCAGGAGAACTTTACTGTTGACCTAACATTGAATTTCTATTAAAGCTCATGCTGCATATTATTCAAAATATGAAGATTAGCTACATGGCTTTGGTCAAGACTGTTGCTCATGTTTCTATATCCATTCAGTTTCAAAAGGCTGAAATACCTGAGTTTAATTTTGACCTGAATGGATGTGTTATATTTCATTGATGTCATATTTCAAATGAAAAAAATATTTTTTCTAAAGCCTGTGTGAAGTGATTTTCATAAATATCCACCTCAGGTGAAGTACATATATTAATTAAAGACAGTGATGTGATTAGAGATCCTTGAGCAAGAAAGCACTAGATACAGGAACTAAAAGTTCTATCATTTGAAAATCACCAATATTTGTCCTAGTACTGAATGAGTTGTCAAAGAACCAGGGATCCAGCTCAAATAACTCCCTCCTGATATGGAAAAGTTCAGACTGGAATTTTAGCTATGCTATGTATAATTAAAAACTGATGCAACTTTTTTCCTGTATAGCATTGAAATATAAGGCTAAGCAGAGAGGAAATAAGCTTAGAGGTAAATGTTCTCAGAGGCTGGCTGACTCCCCTAAGTCTTCTGATTTCAGTTGCTTTGGTAGGTGCTCAGCTCAGTATCAAAGAATAGCTGCAGAAAATACACCCTCAAGAAAATATTACTTTAATTATTTATTCTCCAGGCAAGTTTGTGGCCACCAGACAATCTGCCAGCTTAATATACTTGTTTCTAAATTATTTACCCTATACAGAGGAGAAGATTATTTAGGTTGTTTTTTTTCTTTTCTCTACACAATGCAGATTGAAAGAGCAAACTAAATTCATGAATGCACAAGCCGTAAAGCCTGACTTTAGAAGACTATTAGTTGAGCGCTATTAAGTATAAACCGGGATTCATGTGCTTTCTGTACCAAAGTTAATTTTCTTTGCACCCTTGAACCATTTCTGATTAAATCATAAGTCTGAAGACACTCCTTTGCTACAGTCCTGCTGCTTATGCTCTTTAAAATAAGGCTTCATTATAAAAAGGGTTGTTTATAGAATTTTATTTTGTGAGTACTTGGATTTTATTCATATTTCCTTTGAAGTCCTACAGAAAAATGCCTTCAGTTCAAATTTAAAATTAATTTAGTCTATGCAAAGGTAACAGTACACCCCTTAAGAAAATGAGGAAAGAATCTACCAGAGATCTCTACCTCTCCTTCTTTGAACCCGCATATTTTTGTTCAAACTCTGAAATGCATTGCAGAGTTAGGTGTATAATAACCCACATCTCAGATTTTTACTGGTAGCATTTCAATTTTGTACAACCAAAGAAAAGTATCACGAACAATAATTAGCATTTCTGTAACATTTGAGACAATGTATCTCATATTAATTTTGTTACCATGTGCCTTCAAAAACTCACCCCATGTGCTTTGTGAGATTCTTTGTGCTTGAGAACATTCCTGGCTCATAGAAAAAGTGATAAATTTCATTAGCTATTGTGAACTATCATAATTATGCTGATAAAAGGACAACTAATTGTCAGTTAACAACATGTTCTTAATCAATTTCTGTCCATCTGAGTAACCACAATTCATTTGATCTTTCTCAGGGGTCATATTTTCTAGATTTTTATACTACTTTCATTGTTTTCTGGACCTTTCTTGTTAATGCAAATCCTACCAAAAGAGGCCTTATTCACACCAAGTGGGGCAAAAGGGCTGATTCATGTATCATATGGGTTTGACTTTGTTTACACCTCCCAGAATGTTTTTTGACACATGATCAGATCTGGGGTTTCTTCTTCTGCTGTGTTGAACCTGTGTTTCATGTAATTACATAGCCATTTAGTCATGCCTAAGTTCAAAATTTTGCATTCATCCTTTTTTATTATGTCATATTCTTGAAATCAATTTCTCCTTGTTGACCAGGATAATTTTGCTTTTCAATCTTTTTACTCAAGTGTAAACCAGAAATCAGTTTTTGTGTGTCCGTGAAACTGCACTGCTGTGTAAAGTAGGGAAGGGTGAATGAAGGAAGGGATTAGTTTACTTGTGATGTCCTATTTTCCTAAAATTTTCATGCTAAGATAATTTGAAGCAGTGCAAAAGAAATGCTGATAGTGCATTATTCTCTGGCTTTGGTATACATGCTATAAAACCATTCACTTACATATCAGTGTATGTACTGCTTTGTATTAATTATGACAAGATCACTACTGTGTTTTTCAGTGCTTATGAATCATCACATATTTTGCCACATACACGGTTGACATCATCGCATGCCTCACTTGAACTAATTTCTCTTTCTACTTTTGTGGTGGAAGAGATGTTTATTCTGAGTAAAAACAGTCTGTTGCTTTGGCCTTCTGTCTTGGTTCTATTCATGAATGTAATTAAAGATTGTTAAAATGCAATCATAGAAAAAAAAATGGTTAGATGTTGTTTGTGTAGTCTGACCCTGTCTTCAGAGAGAGTGGGCTTTAAAGCCATCTCAGCTTGTGCAAGGCCTGGCCCAGCTGAGTTTTGAAAATATCCAAGGGTGGCCATGCTGGGGCATCTCTGGGCAAACTTTTCCAGTGCTTACCCATGTCTTAACTACTGGAGATAGTATGTGTTGTGACTTAACCCCAGTCAGCAACCAAACTCCAGGTAGCCACTTGCTCACTCCCGTACCAGAAGGATGGGGAAGAGAATTGGTAAAAGCAAAGCTAGAAAAACACATGGGTTGAGATAAAGACATTTTAATAGAGAAAGCAGAAGCTGCACACACAAGCAAAGCAAATAAAGGAATTAATTCACTGCTTCCCATGGGCAGGAGCTGTTCAGCCATCTCCAGGAGAGCAGGGCTGCATCAAGTGTGATGGTTACTTGGGAAGATACACACCATTACTCCAAGTGTCCCCCCTTCCTCCTTCTTCCTTCCATTTTATATACTGAGCATGATGTCATATGGTGTGGAATATCCCTTTGGTCAGTTTGGGTCACCTGTCCCAGCTGTGTATCCTCCCAACCTCCCATGCACCCCCAAATTCTGTGCCAGCATGGCAGTGCAAGAAGAAAAAAGGCCTTGGCTCTGTATAAGCTCTGCTCAGCAATAACAGAAACATCTCTGTATTATCAACCCTGTGTTCAGCACAAATCCTAAACATAGGCCCATACTAGGCAGTGTGAAGAAAGTTAACTCTGACCAGGCCAAACCAGCACAGTATGTCAGGTTTGTATTTGTTGTCTTAAGCTGTGTTAATTAATTTGTAATTATGTTTACAAATTAGGTGGTGTGCTTCCACTTCATAGCTGCTATTAATGACATGGAATGCCTTCAGACTGAACAGATTTCTTAATGCCTTAAGCTTCCAGAAAAATAATGTTGAATTTCTTCTCTAATTGTGTGTGGATGGAATGCCTCTGCCCCCTCTTTTAGAACCTTTTTCTGTGGAGAAACAAGAAAACTTTTAAATCAAGTAACATTGTGATAAAATGCATCCAATTACTTTAAAAAAAGCATCTAGGAGTGACAATATTTGCAATATTGAGATGAAGAGGATAAGAAAATACAGAGCCATTGTCCTCTGAAGACATTTGCCCATTTCCTCGTGCTATTATATGGTGCACAGTAGGGCTGTAAATCATCTTTATTCCTGAATCTGCATCAGTCTGAAGTCTTTCACTAACTATACATTACAGTTACTTGCCTGTACATGTGGAACTTGTTGGGGTAGAAGAAAGGATATTTTCTTTGAACTTTCATTCTTTTTGGTGTTACTCATCCCTTTCAGCATGGGAACATAGTGTTTCATTTTGCTTTCCACTTTGTCTGCTTGTGCTCCTTCTTGTGCTCCTTCTTTTACTCCTTCTTCCGAGTCCCTCTGGCAAGACAGTGCAATTTCTCTCTATGACGCTCTGTGGTAATGGTGTTTGCAGAGAAATAAGGAGCTCACCTTGAGCTTTTCAGGCTCAGTCTTTCACTCTTGCCTTCATCTGCCTGTGTGTTTTGTAGAGGCTGACAAAGTAAGCATCTTGGTAAGGAACGAGCACCCACAGCCTCAGTAGCTGTAGATTTGGTGCTGCTCACATGGGGCTATGGCTCACACTTTGTGTACAGAGGTGCAAACTCACGGCATTGTCAGTGGGCTCCAGGTTATCTTCTGCAGGCTTCATCTGAGCAGGACACCAATTATCTGGCTATCGCAGCATGGTCTGCACTGCAGGCAGAGGGACACCCATGCAATAGGTGCCATTTGAGAACAAACCAGTGAGATAATATGATAATTCTATCAGAAAAGCTGGAGGCCCAGAGACATACTGAAAATAGATATCAGGATAAGAACATGGTCTCCCAAGATCTTCACTATCCACCAATGTACTTCCTTTCATTTTCCAACCTGACATGATTGCTTGTCAAAGCAAAATGCAAACTTTGTAATGTGGTGACAAGGAGTAGGATAAGACTGGTGAACTTGTAGAGGCATATACTTTTTACTGCTTGAATGTCAAGTTAAATCCATGAATTAGCACTTATGTTTTGTCTTTTTCTTTCAAATTTAATAAGAACAAATCTCTTATTATAAAAATGAAATTGGATTTTGACAAAGCAGCTCCCACTTTAATCAGTGGAAACACAGTTGAATTCTTGACGCAGTGGTCCAGGCTGAAATTGGAAAGCAGGGGCCAGAACTACGATTCAATTCTCACTGGCAATTCAGAGATGCAAGCATGGATCCACCACATAAAGAGATGCACCTGTGTTTCTTACAGATGGAAATGATTGTGGCAGAAACCTGATTTTGAATATTGTCCCTAATCATTTTGGTGAACCAAATTTGCCAGTTTGTAATTGTTCCTTGCTTTCTTCCTCATAGATTAGGTAAGTAGAAAGTCAAATGGAAGAGCTAGGTAATTACCACGTAATTTTCACTTCAAGTATGTCAGCAAATTTGGTGCTATAGGCAAATGCCCTGGGTGTTTATCAGCATGCAATAATATCTATGTGTTTTGCTGGCAAGCAAATTAAAGCCTCTTTATTACTATTTTTCTTTAAAGTGGAGACCTTTCATGCTTCAAGGCATGTAGGGTTTCAACATGGCAAATGTCTTCCCTCAGTGTATCTTCCTTCAGTGATGCTCTGTGTATCAGCATGAAGGGCTGAATTTGGCATTCTCTGAAAGTAGAGGTGGTGTGGACGTGAAATATTTCCCTCTGGTGCCCCATGACAAGTTTGTTTTCAATCCTGCAAATGCTGTCGCTGTCTTTGGTGAGAGCAGGCTACAGATCTACTGCTCACAGCTGGGGAAAAGAGAGCAGTGTGTATTCTAAAAGATGTAAAGGGGAAATTCACATTGTAACTGTGAATTCTGTATATTGTAACTGCTCAGCAGTAGCAATTCATGACCAAGAAATGCCCTGGCACGGAGGGCAAGAAGGCCTAACAGCAGAAGGGGTAAAAGTGGCTGAAGGTAGGGATACCAGAGACAGAATGAATTGCTGTAAGGGAGTGAGATTTTCCTTGGTGATGAGATAAATAGCAGCTCCACCATGGTCTTCTAGCCATCCTGGAATAGGAGTGCTCAGAGCCCATCTGTGAGCAGGAGAGCTTGCTGGATCATGGACTCAAGACCAGGCTGATATTGGTGCCAGTGCAAGTGCATATGAGAAATTGGCTCATGATTGTATATATGCAGACTCCTTGTAGAAACACTTATAGTGGTAGGACTCTGCCTAATGCATAGTTCACTAATTATAGGTTACTTAAACACGAAAGTGTTTAAATCAGTTCAAGGGCTACAGTAAAAATTCCCCCAAAGCTGTAAGACAATTTGTGGGAATCCTCTGTTTTTATTTTGAGTGTATAATTTTGTATTTTGTTTGGCACATATAGGTGCAGTGGGGTCTCATATCTGCTACCCCTTCAAGTGCTTCTTCCCAGCACTTTGAAACAGGCATCATTCACTGTCCTCTTCTGTGATGCAGCATGTGGTGACCAGAAAGGTTTGTGGAGGAGCAGAAACATCAAAGAGAAAATCGCAAGATCTGAGGCAAGTTGAAATCAGCTCTCCCTGGGGACATTTTCCTTAGACTGTTTGGAGATCTACTCTTCAGTTCCAGATCCCTGTTATTACAGGTAGAGTGTGGTGATATTCTCCCCAGTCTTTTCAACACCTTGAATTTTTCATGCTGTTACTGGGTTTTGTGCATCCTGTTTTATGGCAGCCTGAACTTGGACATTCTGAGGGAAGTCACTCTTGACCTCTAAGTGTGCAGTTCAGACCCCTCTGCATTGCTGGAGTACCGCATGGACACGGGAGAGATGCAAACAACTGAATTTGTTCGCCGTAGCATCACACTGTGCCTGGGATTTACTACAGCAGCATCAAATCTGCAGCTGAAAGAACTGATCCTGCAAGAACTGAGCTTGCAATTTATAGCACAAATGGATCTACATATCTTTTTCTGTATGGTGATGTTGTGCCAGGTGATGATACCATATCAATACAGCCATCTTTCTTCATGAATAAATTTAGTATCGCATTCCTTAACTTCTGCATGCAATATTCCTGTTGTAGTTTTTCTGGAAGACTGTAATAGGTAGCCTTATCAGAAAAAATGTATAAAAATCTTTTCAAAGAAACAAACTTGTTTGCCTCCTCTGCATTTCTATTATGGAATTAACAAGAGCAGTCTTTTAACTTAGTAAATGGCAGAAGGACAGGATTTTACTTGTGCTATAGAAAGGCAGATGAAATATTAGAGGTAGCCACAGTGCCATTCATAGAATTTATGAAAATCCTGTGTCCCCAGGAGGCTAGCTGAGCATAAAATGCTGAACATAAAATGCTGGTGAGTTCCCCACTGCAGTTGAAAGCAAATCTATAAATAGAATGGCAATGGAATAAACCCTCAGCTAGCGAACAAGAGAGCTGGAAATTCCCTCCTTCAGCCTGTTTTGCATACTAATAAGAACAAAGAGTGAAGGAAGGAAGAAAGAAACAAAGAAAAATGGCAGCAGATTGCTCATTTATCAGATTACAGAGAAGCCATGTGCTTGCTAGTTCTTTTAGCTGCCTTTTTCCAAGCACTGAAGAGGAAAATAATAGAAACTTTTTATAAGAAGATTTATTTCAGGGTCTCAGTGACAAAGAGGATGACTTGTGGCATTTACCTTCCAAAGTATGCCTTCTGTTGTGACTAATGCAAGAAGCCTGTGGGATGTGCAAGGCAGAAAGGAGTCTGTGGAAGAGGAATTTCATTATACAAGAGCATATTTGTTCTTTTGCAGTGAAATTGGATGCTTCCTGTCATTTCAGCATTGAAGGTTATGAATAGCTTGTCGTTCCTACTGTCTGTGGCAGTGCAGTGAAACTTTGTCATCTTCTGTTCCCATTCTGTCTGGTAACAATTATTTATCCTGTTGTCAAAGTGAAAATTTTTTAATTTTGTAGCTGAATTATACCATAACTCCCAATATTTGTAAATAATTGACAATAGGTGAAGGGAGCACTCACAGCATAGTTTATAATTTTGGTAGCTCAGTGTAAGGAGGGAAAATCAGCATGCAAAAAGCAGATGTGCAGTCAGAATTTTCCGCACTTGTACATCTGTCTGGTTGTATGAAACACTTATGCTGCATGTTAGATGTTCTTACATGGACAGCAATATTCAAGTCTGTGTCTGGAAGACAGCAGATGTGAGGCAATAGTGTGTGCATGAATGCATATGTGTGCATTTTCTGACCTGTACTCTTAAACAAGTCCAACATTATTCAGAATGTTCTGTGATCAAATTCTTGCTTTTCAGTTTTAACTGTTTATTTTTATTTTTTGGTTGATGATTTTTGTGATGGTGGTTTTATTACTTGTTTGTGTTGTTGGTTTTTTTTTTTAAATATTGCGGATCACATTCCTATGTGTGTTTGAATGCTCATCTCATCTGCCTTCTGTTAAACCCTGGTAAATTAAGTTAGATTGACCAGACTTCCTGATTCACAAACTGTGTACTCAAAATTTCATATGGCTTACAGCCTTGAAGCATTAACTAGATATCTGCTAAAGCTAGGAAAAATATACAGGAATATTAGGGTGACTGATTGCAATAACTACTCAAAAGTCCCTCAGCTTTGCACTGAGTTGGTGTCAAGTGAGACCAACAGTTAAGTTTCAGCGTATCTTTAATGTATTTGCTTTACAGATTTGGGAACTCAACCAGCAGCAGAGCCCTGTGCTCAGCAATATTCTATAATCCCAGCACTACTATTAGCTATAAGGTTTTGCACCACTAAGCTAGGTATAAAATTTGGAGAGGGAGGCCATGTACCAGTTTGAGAGGGATGGACTTTAACTTCTTGCTGCAGCCCAAACTGCAGCATAAGTTTGCAGTGGTTTGTCATCCATAGGCATGTTGGATTTTAGGGCTCTGTCAGTGGATACAAGTATGTATGGGTGCAGTAAGCAACTTCATCTCAGTCATCTCCTGATGGGCAGTCTTCATTGTGTGCAGAGTCTGTAGTCATCTTTCACATGCACTCATGCACCATGCACTTCTCTGCCCTGTCTTTACAGCATTTGACATGATTTCTGTGGAGCTTGCAGTTCTGCCTCAGGTCAGGAACAGACTTTATTCACAGATATTACAGCTCTTGGGGAAATATTAAGGTGACTGCAAAATATGAAACATGAAATGAGACAGAATTATTTTGAGAGAATCTCTTATGCCAGTAAGAAGATGTAGTATAGCAAATGTAAGTATTATTCTGCTTAAATTTGTGTGCCAGTGTACTTTGGTTGCAAAATCAGTCATATGTTGCAAAATAACAAAGTAATTGATTAGTAAAAAACTAAAATTTTGGAGCTATATTCTGCATTTTCCACATACCTTGGTAACTCACACATTTGAACAAGACAATCTATTCAAAAAGCAGAACTGAATTTTAATAGTTCAGCAGTTGCATACACAAAACTCAAACTGGCTCTTAAATGAAGAGGTACTCATAATTTTAAAGTGAGTTTCACATGTGTATGAGTAGCTGACTCAAGAATAGGCTATTTCATGTGTCTTTAGCATGTTATTGCATATGAACCAAAAAGTCCTAAGAAAAAGACATCTCCAGTTTGCCTTATCAAAGGTCCTTACACAGCTTTGAACACAGTAGTAATGAATATAAACTGTAAGCAATTTTGTCACTTCAGAACAGGAGCCTGCAGAGCGCTACCACTTAGGATGCAACTGCAGTGTCAAAAAGTGGTCTTTGGTCATTTACAGGTGGCATTATTTCCTTTGTGCTCCTGAGGATGCAGCTCTGATTCTTAGTGACAGCTGGGTAATCTTCTGACAGTGTCTTTACTCACCCACTGCACATTGCTGTGCTCAGCAAGTAGAAAGATCCCTCTCCAAAGCAGCTCTTCTCCTTGCTTTTGTCCCCAGGTTTTGAATAGAGTTCCAGAATACACTACCAGCAGAATCTCTGGGCAAAATGTTTATTTGAAGTGGCCGTCTACACACGATCAAAGCACTATATAGTTGTCAATCTTGACTGAGCTTTTGTGTTTTAAATTACTCCATCATCAAAAAGAAATAGTATTGTAGTGACAGAGTATCACACAAGCGGATTTGCTACTGGCTTAGTAAATGAAAATAATATTAACTGCATTAGCAAACAAAATATGTAATAATTGGGTTTTCTGGTATTTACGTATACCTTATTTCAAAAGCTGTCTCAAAATCAAGACACCACTAATCTGCGGAATAGTGATGGTTCTGCTTTTCAGACACCTACTCCCACCATTGTACATGTGAACACATAGATCAACACTCATATATGGGTGTTTCTGCCCCAAAAAGTAGCCATGGCAGCAGGAACTTGTAAAGTTTACAAGTGGTCAGCCGTGACCTTTCATTTAGTTCAGTTGCCTGTGTTGAAAAATGCCTAAACCAGGGCATGGCTTAGATCCATATATTTTGCAGAGGTCTTTCAAAGAATAAAATAGTTTTGTCTTATCGTCTGTCTTTTGTTGCTAAACTGTATCTCACATTTTATTTTCAAGTTGTCATATATAAAGCAGCAATTTGATTACTCTGTGCTCCTAATAAATAGCTATTGTTAACACTTATAAAATCTAGATTTTTGTTTGATATACTAATTAGTCATGGTATGTGACATGAAAATTAGAGCAAAATTTCATTATTTTAATATACCAAAAAATTTTGATATATCAATTATTTTATTTTACACTTTGCTCACTGAAGGTTAAGAGAAATATCAATTAACAAGGTTTATATATTTTCTATAGAAATTAATAGATTTCTTCATCAACAGAGATAATAGCCAAGTCTGATAACGGTAAGAATAGAAAGACAGTATTGTAATTCATTACCATTATATTCTATAATATATAACATAAACAACAGTTTGTTGACTGGGAAGTTCTCATTTAGATAGATATTGCATTAATACATATTTTTAAATGAATGTATAAAAAGTCCAGTTTAGCATTCTGTTACAGTTTATTTTTATCCTTATGTTTTTTGAGAGTGAATAGTGTGGGAGGCTAATTAGAGAATAAAAAGAAAGGGAGCATAATGGAGAACTTAGAGGTAGAAATAAGAAAGTACCTCAATGTTCTTTTTATGTTCCTTTTTGATTTACTAATTGACATTTATTTCACTTGTCTTCTAACTCTTTGCTGAGTACACAAGACCGATGAATGAAAAAAAAAATTATTATTAAGAAATTAAGAAAATACAAGAATGTTTAATGTATTATGCGAGAATGAAGACAGGTTGGTTTCTACAGAAATTTTTCAGCATGACTTAGAGATTTCCATGTGTCTTTCCTGATCATGCATCTTAAGATATTTTTAAAAACCCAGTGTGCTTTCACTCTGCTTTAGTGTTCACATCAGCAGAATATGTCATTGGGGTGAGTGATGTGTGTGGGTGGGGGTGTGTTTAGAGACTTACAGTATTGGAGATCTTCGTGTCAGTGTTGCTAGATAACTGAAAACTAACATTTCTTTATGGTATGATGACTGAAGGGGAAGAAAAGTAATTTAAAATCACCGTTCCAGGTGATGTCCTGCTCTGTATTAACCGCTGCAAGAACTTCTTATTCCGTGCACAGTCCCCAGTTATACCCAGAAGTATGGTTTGCTGCACTTGCAGGTAGAGTGGAGGTTCACCACGCTGTAGAGGGAAGGAGCTTATATTTGGGGCATTGGTTTGGAGTAAGGAAGAGAGAAGGTGCTAAGTTTTCATATTTGCTCATTAATTTTAGAAAGACTGTGAACAAGAAAATAAGAATTTAAACAAACTCTTCCAGTTCTTGCACATCTGGCAAGTGTGAAAAATGTTTTTGCCATGTTCATCCCCTGTGTAATACTGGGGAAGCAGCAAAGACAAGCATCAGCTTTCTCAGGGCTGGAGTCCTGTGCTGATCCCTTTGCTCTCCATTGGATAGAAGAGATGTGAGTGCCTGGTTTCCTTTTTTAGCGAAAATACAAGGGCAAGATACAAAAAGAGCATACAATGTAGAAAAGAGTGCATATGAGACATTTTGTAACCATTCTGAAGAGGTGGTACCAAATAATAAGACATTGTTGCTGTCAGCAGGGTAACTCCTCTTATGGTAAAAATACCTTGTTTTGCTTGATTTATCCAATGAGCTCCATTCAGATTTGAGGGTAGCAGAGAGGACCTAGTCCTTCTCAGCAGTTTGTTGCTCAAAGAATGTAATAGAGAGGGTGTTAATGGATATTTTAGTTTAATCCAAACCATAATTAGTGATCCTAAAGCCAGGGCAGAACAGATGGTGGGTGTGAAGTCCTGCATATTCACAGCATTATTAACTTCATTTATTTTTTCCTGTATACTTGATAGGGAGATATTACATCCTTGTATACAATTAAAACTTTTCTTCCATGCAACAGAAGCCCATTTGTGCCTATCTAAAAGTTATGTTTTCGTGTTCTAGGTCTGAGCTGTATTCTCTGTCCTAGAGAACAGGTTATACAGAGTTGGTAAAAGACTTGCTAGCACTCACTGAAATGTACCTTTCCAAGTCTTGTGATCCTCATTTGTTAGTTATATGACCCTCACAAGTATGATTGAAAAGAAAAGCTCTTACCTTTTCCACACCCTTAGCAGTGATCAGTGTCTTGTGCCTCTTTTCCCAAGACAGATGGTGCAGATAATGAACAGAGGAAGTTTTGTGGTTTGAATGTGAGCATCTCAAACTTGTGTAACTGCTGAATTAATGTGGTGGTTGGGCAGATCAGACATATTGATCCAATTCTGGATTCGTCACACATTTTCAGGTTGTATGGTTGATGCTCTTACAGTTACTTCTTTTATTTTCTTTCCTTCCTTCTTCATATTATTAATCCAAAACATATCTTCTTCAAAAGTCTGTTTTCTCTAAAATGACTTGTCTAGAATTCATTTGAAAATAACAATGCTTCCAGAAAGTTAGTACTCCAGTGCAAATACAGAGTAAAAAGCAGGGAAAATAATAATGGACAAATAAGACACAAAAAGAGAACTTACCTGATTATTTTCCAGTTCTGTCAGGTAGTTCTGAGTACATAATATGTCTCCTTGCAAGCCTTGACCTGTTTATAACCTTAGGCTCTCACAAATGCAGTAGTATTACTACTACAATGACAAATGTATCTTAAACTCCAATTTTCCTTGACTTTGATACAGCAAAGAAGAACTGAGTCACAGACTAGTAAAGTATTTGTTGCTTAGTCTCAATCGTATGGGGGAAACAGCCTACTACTTCAAAGTAACACTGGAATATTTGCAATAGATCTTATTAATATCGAAAAGGCTATATTATTATTTGAGTAAAAGTAATCACAAAAAAATCAGGTAAACAGAAAAAATAAAGGTGTCTGAATTATTTACAGTATGGCATTAAGTAATGATTGAACACCCCAAACTATTATATACTATTTAGTCTGCTTTTATAGAGACATTGTTATGAATTAGGGAAAGGTCTGAAACCTGTTTCTTATACTGATTGATACCAGGAATAGCTTTAGGTTAATTCTGAACATCTGATGTCATGAAAAATAGAGGACACTTTGTGCACCATATTCAATATCTGAAAATACCCAACAGTAAACAACTGTTTCATTTATTGGATAAAGTATCTGCCAAATCTGAACAGTTAACAAAAAGCTTAGTGCTTGTACGTATATGACATTACTTCCAACTCTATATACATGAACTGAAAAATTGAAGACATGAAAATTAGTTTTCCCTTTTCTTCATTAAACCAGCAGGATATGCCATCTTCTCTGTTTTTCTGAATTAAAAACTCACTTCCTGATATTTGTACTGTTTTACATGGTATGAAAAACAAGTCAACTTGATATTGCTCTTAATATAGCTTTATTGATTTTAAATCTGAAAACTATCCATATTAGGGGACTGATTTCCTCTGTGTATATGGTAAAAATATTTTGCTGTGTAGGAATCCATGATGTCATATTTCATGACTTTTCAAGCTAATGGATTTTTTAGTACAAAATTCCATATAGACTTTTTTCTTGAAAAATATCAAGAATTGAAAATGAGCTTACAATCAATACATACATTTTGTGAGACAATGTGGTTGGGTTTCAAGAGTGAGAAAATGCATTTCTACTTACACATTGTCTCTCATTGTTAAAGAAACTCTTGGCAGCATTTTCTTGTTCATCTGAAGAGAAGAGAGAATACCTCTGTTTGGAGGTATTTTGCTTTAGGTTGGTTTCACCGTGCCAAACATGCAGAGTGCAGGGAGGATCTTGATTATCATTCTGAGCCTGCTGTAGGCGATGCTGGAAACTACAAGGTGTTCAGAGGTGATGTTTTCCAGCTGCACTTATATGTAACCTTTTCGGTGTCAAACCTGATGTGAACTGGTATTAGGAGGCCTGTCCCCAAAAGGAAGAGCAGTTTGAGAGTGCTTGGAGAGCATGGAGGAGGCTTTCATGAGATTATCTTCTCCTCAGGGGAACTAGCTGCCTGCAACACCCCATATAAGTACAGCAGCCAGATGGAAAGAGTAGTGATGCATGTGATGCATGTGTTTGAGGGGGGAATTGCACCCTGAATGACACTGAAAGTAGAAACTTCCTCTTGGTAAGAGCAAACAAGCAGGACTTCAGGAACTGATTTACCCCACACTTTGCTGGGGTAAATGTATTATATGAATACATTTCATAATCTAGTTTATGTAGTGTATCATTCACACAGCAGTTAAAAATGATTTCTCCATCAATGAATCAGTGGACTAATGTTAGCAGCTCAAAGCAATTTATTTAGAAATTAGTTCTATGTACGACCTGTAATGGAAGGTTCCTCCAATTCTTTCCTTACTTCTGAGTAAACAACCCCTTTTTATGGCATTTTCCACCTAGAAATATCAAACTGGAATTGGACATAATCCTGAAGGCCTATGGACTGTCCTCTGTGGCGTGTTTCCTCTTCAGTATGTTTGCCAATGCCTTTGCACTGAGGTCCATGTTCTGCTTTTTCTTTAGAAAAGTAGATGAGGTGGGAACAATAGAAAAAAAGAAAAAATATTCCCACTGAAGTTAATGGAACAACTTGGTGGTGAGAAAGTACTTGAAAGCAGGCTTAGACAACCTCTAGTGATCGGTTGGGTAAGCAGATTTGTTGATGACCTGTGGCACTGTAGACCTGTGGCTGTTGCTCTTCCTCTTCATAGTCACACTGTGGAAAGGAGCTAATATAACTGTCAGCATGGTGTGGCTCCATGTCTCAGATGGCTGCTGTTTATATACACCCTGTATTTTTCTTCAGAGCATCATGGTTGAGTATTTGGATCTGGACCTAAAAATGACAATATTTAAAGGAGTCACCAGTTAAGTAAACCATAGTCTTGACAGGTTTTGTCCTAACCCATGGTACCTAGGCTGGAGGGAAGAGAAATCCCTTTGCTTGTTTCAGGAGTTTGTCTGTGGTTTGAGGACAACCACCAAAAGGCCTGTTTGGTAACAAAAACCATCTGCCTTGCTCCTGCAGTCCAAGGTTGAAGACAGGAACAGTGGATTTGTGAGTAACCTCAGGATGTTCTAGGTTGATCCTTCATAGGAAATGGTGTAAGTCTAACAGGATACCTCCCCCACTCCTCAGGCAGCTTTTGGTGCATCCAGGGCAGTAAACGTAGTTGAAAAAACGCAGTTTTGGTGGTTATTTTTGTGGCAAGAAAACAGGAAATAGTTATGAAAAATCTGAAAGACAAACCTCAATCACAGTGTCCTTTCTATTGAACAACCAGTATGAATTTGTGAAGGAGAGATAATCCAATTTTAATCCTTATTGTAAATTCCACTGTTTTTGTGGGAAAAAAGTAGATGAATAGGGGAGCTTCTTGCCCTGTCAGAGTCACAAAGTGTAAGATATTACAGTTTGAAATTCCAGTTCATCAGGAAGATGCAGGACAAATTTGTATATGGTCTTTCAAAAGATTATGTCAGCTCAGCTGGGCATTTACTTAATATCTCAGCTAGCTAAAAAATTCTACTTCTGCGCTTTCTGATCCATCTTGCATCAGCCAAACAAAAAAAAAAAAGGCCTGTGCAGCGAAATTTCCCTAGTAATCAGAAATGAGAAGATGATTTTGCTTTATTTTTCAGTCTATACAGAGTATGTAAAGGACAACAGGGAAAGCCCAACTATATGGTACCTATGAAGACTAATAAATACAGCCTCCTACTCAGAGGGAACGACTGTACTTAGCCCTTTTTTTTTGCTATAGAAGATGACTTCAGACAGTGTTAGAAAACAAGGCTAAATTTTTTTGTTGCACATTAACCTTTCTTTCTCTTCATTAATTGCCAAAGTATTTTTTCTTGCAAGATGAAATTTAAGGATGGCTTTTTATAAACTCTGCTAAGCTTTATATCTAATGTCTATGAATATATTTCTGGTTTTCCTGACTTCAGGGTGAATGTTTGTAGTCCACCACAAGATTTTTCCTTTGCTCCTTTCTCAGAGAAACCACACACATATTTGGCTTTAACCCTCTTGACTCCTGTGTGTCAGCAATGACTCGGGCAAGTCCATATCTGCTGCCTGTTTGGCTTTACAAATGTGAAGGTGATGGCAATCAAAGTCTGCTTTCTGGTAAAAGCATCAACACATCAGTGCTTGTAGAAAAACCTAAAAGGAATTGCAACTTTTGGGTGAGACCAAAGAGAAGTTAGGACTCAATAAAGACCTGATAATAAGGGAATAGCACCCCTTATTAAGAGTATAAATTTTAAAGGCATTTCCTGATGCCAGAAGTACATAGTCAGTTTTCCATTCTGTATGTATGTATATACTAGGTGCACAAAGATGTTACATACTTGGATAATTTCAATGCCTTTTACCATATTCCTCCTTTCAAATCTGGATTTTATAAGTTAATTGCACTGTGAAGACCTTTTAAGTTGTTGCCATTTTGGCAAAATTCAATCTACCCTACAAATATTTCCTCTTTTCCACTCTGTCCCTCAGAGTGGATCTTTGAAATCACGTGAGATGGGCGGGAGACAAGAAATGACAACCATTAGATTTTCCAGCTCAATTGCTTTCTCCAAAATATGTGACTTTAACTGCTATTGTTAGACACTGTTAGTGAAAAGTAGTGTAAATTTTATCAATTATTTCAGTGGACCTCCACCTTTCAGAAAGAAAAGTTTAAATTCTAAAATTTCATTTTACATGTAACATGTTCTTTGATTTTATTTGAGAAGTAAACCAAGAAAAACAATTATTTTGAACTTTTCATCCATTCTTCCTCTTGAAATACATTAGAGGTTGAATGTTTGTTAAATGTTAATATGTAATTTAAATTAATAGTAATTATTTATACTACTTAAGTCCTAAAGCAGCATCATTTTTCTGTACCTCACCATGGAGTTCTTACAGAAATTTTTGTGTTACTAGTGACTTTTTTCAGGTCAGCTGCTGATGTTAAAAAAAAAAAAAAACATTATAAAACATCTGCTTTCTTGACAGTGGGAGCCTTAATTTTAAAAAACCACATTTTGAATTCCAGTTCTGAATTAGGGCTCTATTTTATTTATTTTTAATGAAGCTGGGCTTTAAACCATGAGGTAATTTAGGAGCTTTTCGCAAAACCAGGGAGGAAGAGAAAGTGGTGCCGGCACCATTATAAGCTGGCAACTAAGACATTTGCCTCAGTGTTGGAAATTTGAAGAATAAGGCTTAGAATAAAGCAGATGCAAGACTTGGTCTCAGATTTTCTGTCGGCTGGAGATGTGATCCGTCTACCAGACTAGAAGGATAGCAATTCTTTCCTGTCTTTCTCTTCCCTTTAATTAATGATATCTAAATCCCTTCAGAATTTTGAATGAAGAAATTTATATTTTAACAAAGTTAAATCATGGTGGTTTATATATTTTTCTTTTCTTTTTAATCTCTCTTCTAACTTATTCTCTGATTTTGTCTTAAAGTCAAAGCAAAATGTTCAAACCTTTTCCTTCAGACAGAGAATAGTGCCTGGAGGAGGTTTTGTGTGTTCTGAGAGCACATTTTATCAACAACTTTGTAAACAGATTTTGTACTTCCTCTTTTTGATATGCATCCTATGTAGTGGAACTGAGACCAGAATGACAACCCCCATGTTGTGATAAAGTCATGTCTGTGGAAACAAACCAGGGGTAGGCAAACAACAGCCTACAATGACCTGAAAAAATTGTCTTGCTCAAGTCTTCCAGCAAGACCTTTGTGGCTGGAGCTGAAGTCTATTGAAGGTCTGTCCACTGTGTGTTGACTCATCTCAATGTCTTTAGCCAATAAAGTAAGAAAAAGGAGTTGCCCATTTGCATAATTTCCCACAGTATCTTCTTAAAGCTTCTTCCTTTCTTCTATCCCATCGTCCTCACTCAAATCTCTGTTCTTGTGAAAAATTGGGAAATTTCATGTGACCATGTCAAGTCCTTTAATAATGATGTATAATTGTTGACAGATGAACCTGAGATTGGCAATAGCAGCTCTGGAGCAATGCTGCCCCTTAGAAACTTTATTGCCTTGGGACAGGTAATTTTATAGCCATTTCACAAAAAGCCTGTGCCTTAGGTTTACAGAATCCATGGAGCAAGCATGACTAGAAACATTAACAAAATCCTATCTAAGGCGAAGAAAATGTGATTTTGAGTGCCTTTCTGTGGCAGAAAAAATAGAAGTACTTGCTTATGTTAGAAATTTTTTATATTGCATTTTTGGCACTATGATAATTTAGTTCTCTTTAATGAGAGAGAGATACTTTAAATGTAACAGCAGAGAAGTAATTTCAATAACAATCTGTTTCCACTGGGAAATTATATTCTAAATTGATGGAATAATAAGGTAAAATTATTCCAAATAACTTTACATTAAGAAATAAATTTATGTTTCATTACTGGTTATAATAATGATTGTCCTAATGATTTGCTCTGTCATGTTTATGGATTGCAGGATCATGTTCTTTCATGATGGCTCTGAGGACCTCTGTCACATTCAGTTGTTCTTAAAACAAAGCCAACAAAGTGCTGTAAGAAACCCTATTTTAGATTCACAAGATTGATTTTCAGTGTTGCATCAGAGTTTCACCTATGTGGCTGCTATGATGACAAAGATGATGCCTCCTCTAATACTCAGTGGGTGAAAGAGAAAGGGATTCTGGATCATATTACATAGTCCTATCATAAATTTGTGAAGTGTGAGCTTAAAAGTAGTCGGGTTTATTGCCTTGTTGTTCTCTTGGGAAAGCTGGTGCAGAGCCCCATTTCTTGCCACCTTAGCCCTGGCAACCCTATTGAGGTAAGCTATCAAGTGGCTGGACAGTGTGCTCTCTTGCTGTTGTGCCTTTATTCTTAGAGCTGTACATTGTGAAAGACATTGCATTTAACTCCAGTAAAGATCCAGACCAGCACTCCAGCAATAAGGTTACTTATTTCTTCACCACCAGACTCTGGGGAAAAAAAAAAACCCATAATTTTACATGGTTGTTCCCTTAAAAAGGAAGTTTGATTTGATTTTATCACGGACAATTGGTTGTGGTCTTAAATTATGAAGCACTTTGGTAGAAATCCTGATACATTTCTATTATCTTTAGACAGCTACAAACGTTCCTGGTTTTTATGAAGATTTTATTTACATATCTACATGAATATATATACATATATATTTCAGCTGCTGGAAAGTATTTTGATATACTTTATATGGTCCTCTCAAGTACAGAAATGTTGATTAGCTGATTATCTCTTTTCTGATAATCTGGTTCCTTTAAGGAGTCTCTAACTTGATTAATGTAATTTTGAGGATCATCATATTAGTTACTTCAGAAAAAAATAAATCTAATCTTATTGCTTTAATCTACCTTTTTTCCCTGCAATGTCTTGTGGCAGTGAGTTCCAGACATGAATTATATATTGTAATCAGAAATAGAGCTCTTGTTGTTCACTGTGTCAAAGTTTTGAGCTCATAAATCAAACACATTCATATTTTTGTACAGAACGCAGGTCTTCTGTAGCTGTTCATGACAAAGAAAAATGACATGACTCATCCTTTTTGTATTAAAATAATAATGCCACTTAACATTTACGTGACTCCATGCTTAAAGCCTTTTACAGACATTGACCAATTAATCTTCATAACATTACTCTGCTAAGTGTAGCTCACAATTAGAGGTTGTACTAAAAACTGCCTACTGTGCTCATTAATTACCTGTGAAAGCAGAGCTATCAAACATCAGGTCTGTGTTCAACCATTTGCAGCAACACAGTATTGATATTCTTCTGGCATCCAGTCCTCAGCTAGGAAGATTTCAAAAATGTTGCTGCTGCCTGCATCCTGACCTGGTAATTAGAATCACTGCATCGTCCTGCTCACTTTGGCACATGTGTCTTAAGTAAGCAAATTCATAAGTTGCTCTGGTACTCTGTGTTGTTCTTGTGTTTCCTAAGCTGGTTAAAGGCATTTGTCATATAAGCAGACTGGAGGAAAGTTTTTTACTGAACATGGAATTTCTGATTAAGTGTCCATAAACTCTTGAGATTGCCAAAAATTCTGAAACTGTAAACAATTTTGATGGCAAGAAGATAATTAATTAAGTGTATCTGCATTACACATCTCAAAGATATTACTGGGTAAACTGAGAGGTGAAAATTAAATAGTCAGATAATAAAATAGGGGTGAAATGAACTTATAGCTCGTAGGACCTGGTTCTGGGCTTTTACTTTGTTTGTATTTGACATTCTGCTCTTAAGCCTTCCTAACCTTCATCTCATGACAAGTGGTCTGAGCAGCCATAACATGCTGTATTTAAAATTATATATATATATCAGCCTTGAAATGTGAATTCCTAGATAGAGATTCCAATTACTTTGGCTTCTGCATAATTTATTTCAGTTCACACCAATGTTGTTGAAACAGTCAGCTCAAACTCACATATTACCCTTTTGGGATTCATTGCAGTAGTCATTAGACTGCAAATAATATTGTAGCTGAAATTAAGCCTTCAGTACACAATGTGAAAGTGGTTTTACACTTTTTTTTTTTATGTTAAGTGGCAGCTTTCAAAATAGAGGACATTTTTTGAAGTTACAAAGTGTCATGTTTAATAGCAACTGTTCTTGATTTGACTGTAACAGCATTGATATACCTTTAGTTATCTAAAATTAATATCAGGTCAAGCTGCATACAAGAGAGGAAACAGGTTTGGATTAAGCACTCTGTTTTGGAGGGTTCTTTGATATTTATCACACACAAGAAGAACTTTTTCAAGCCCAAGGGATAGTTGAACCTGTATCATGCTAATACAAAGACAATTTATTTAATTCAGCATTAAAATCTATTATTGCAATGTATCATGAGCCACAGTTCTATTATAGGGATTGCTGTAAAATACTGAAATTACTTTATGTAAATATAATCAATAGTCACTTGTACTTTGTTCTGTTACAACAGGCAGACCTGCTGACTACTTCAAGTGACTTATACTTTCAATTGCGACTTTTAAATCTCTAGAGAGGTTTGGTACAAGAACAAGAAGCACAGTTATACAGAATACACAAAATTTGTAGAAACTGCATTTTGAGTAGTAAATATGTATTAGTTTTCTCCTTCTGAGAGGGAGAGTAAACTTCTCTGCCTTCATGAGAGGGAGCACAGAATCACTAGTAGTAGGCTGAGCAAGGAATTTAGTGGTTCTTATGGAGTGTCCTCTCCCCTGGGAATCCTGTGCAATAATTGACATCAGTAACGCTTGGTTCTCAGTCATGGCAGCAAATAGAAGTGCTTTTCATCTCACACTTGCTGTAGGATATTCTGCCAAAAATTCTGCTGATTTGCCCTGTGCTATCTGGGATACAGCAGAGCCAGTGCAAACCTTATTTTGAAGTGCAACAGAATTAGTGACAATGCCCCATTTCCTTTCTGTGTAACTGGAATATTCTTTGAATAAGTGGGTGATTCCTGTACTCATTATGGAGCTGTGAGCATACACATGAAGAAGGGCCAGTTTGTAAAAGGAAGATGCCTGGTGAATGACAAATTTCAGGAAAATAACAGTGCTTTAAGTGAAGCAACAATCTGGGTAATTCCAGTTTTCTGTTTGGATGCAAAAAATGAATTTTATCTTTGAATGAAGGGTTTTTAGATAAAGTGAATGAAGTCATCAACGTAAGTGATAACTCATCACACAAAAGCAGACTGGTTTACTTATCAGGGGATGGTTGTCACTATCCAACAGTAATAAAACTTGACTCTATGCTTATGGGAACAAAATGGTAGAAGGCTCACATGAACAGAGGCATAAAGTGAAGTGCAAATTAAGGTAGCTGCTGTTTCTTAATTTCAGGTGCATTTGGCACTGTACATCATCAATTTCTTCAACAGACATTGGTCTCTGTACTGTACATACAATGTGTCCTTCTTGGTATTGAACTCATAGAATGAGTCATGTAAATTGCATGTATTATCAATTGGTTATTTGAGCTGATCGTATAAATATTCTAAACGTTTTTCAGAGATGCTGCAGTCTTTAGAATCTCCTGCACTTTTGCATTTATTCATTACTTTCTTCTTTTTTTTTTTAATCAGATAGTGTAAATAAAAAGAACATCTGACAACAAAATCAAGTATATCACTTTAAGGTACACATTACAGGAAAGTTTTGCTATTGCAATTACAAAACCTAAAAAGAAATTGCACATGTGCAAGGCAGTTCCTTGTTTATGGGCCTGAGATACTCTTGGGAATCGTATTTGCATTTACCTGATCACCCTTGTTATGGAGGAAAGGTTATAGTGTTGATAATAAGTGGTTTAACCCTTTGATCCCCTGAGGCTGGAAGGAACCTCTGGAGAGCATCTAGTCCAAACTCCCTGCCAATGCAGGGTCACCTAGACCAGGTTACACAGGAAGGTGTTCAGGTGGGTTTTGATTATTTCCAGAGATGGAGACTCCACAGCCTCCCTGGGGAACCTGTTCCAGTCCTCTGACGCCCTCAATATAATGAAGTTCTTCCTCATGTCAAGATGGAACTTCTTGTGTTTTAGTTTATGGCCATTGCTCCTTATTCTGTTGCTGGGCACCACTGCAGAGAGTCTGGCACCATCCTCTTTACACCCACCTTCGAAATATTTGTCTGTAGTGACGAGATCCCCTCTCAGTCTTCTCTTCTGCAGACTAAACAGATCCAGCTCCTGCAGTCTCTCCTCAGAAAAGAGATACTCCAGACCCTTAATCTTCTTTGTGACCATCCACTGGACCCTCTTCCATAGCTCCTTGTCTTTCTTGAACAGTGGAGACCAGAACTGCACCTCAATGATACAATAGTGTGACCATAGCTGGGGTTCAGTAGCTTGAAGTTCCTTCATCAGCACGAATCTAAAAAAACAACCCAGCCTCGCCGTAACTGTGGTGCACTGAATTGGAATGGTTGGACAAAGATAAGTAGAAATAGAAAATGAGGGAACTTGAGCTCTTTGTTGTTGCTTATTTGCCTAAGATCAGCTTGCCACGACTCTATGCAGGTGGCTTTTTGTTGAGGATCTCTGTCTTTAGAATTTGGTATCCTTATACCAGATATGAGTTTCACTTTCTTCTAGGCCTCTTTATAGAGGTGTTATTATTATTTTATTTAATTTTAATTTAATTTTTTTATTAGCTGTTCTTTCAATGACTTTGTAAAAATCTGACATCGGCAGGACAGTGTAGATTGAATATGGAATGATTTTTATCTTTTATTTTTTCCTATATTGTCTTTGAATAATATTGCACATTCTAAAGGCATTGGAAAATGCTAGGCACAAGCACAGAGAGTACAGAAAACAAAATAAATGAGAAATGTCCAATGGTTAGCTGAAGTATTAGGGAATCAAGGAAAGAAATCATGTCAACATTTAATTCAAATAACCATGTACAGATTTAAGGTCTTTTGTTGAAGATTAGTTACATTATAGAACAGGAACAGACCCTTTGGTTAAACTGTTAGGAAATGCAATTTTTTAATTTCACTGCATTCTTTTCTTGGTTCTTTTTAATTGAAAACTTTATCAGTAAAGATATATTTTAAAGTACTGAGGTGTATGTGATCCTATCAAGCCATTATCCAAGCAGGAGGGCTCTGGCTGTAGACAGGACCAGCTGGTATGCCCATGTCTGGGAGAGAGAGGGAGACCTCAAATTTGAAGACCTAAAATCACATGAGGTATGTGTGGAGCCTTAAGTATTTCCTTCTGCTTAACGGTAGGATGTTACAGTATGATACTTATAAAAGAGTTAATGAACTACATTAGTAAATGGAAAATTGTGTGAGCCCAACTGAGTAGTGATCTGCAAGTGTGTGGTGACATTTAAAAGAATGTGCAATGAATTCTAGGAGTTAACACTGTTAATTTTATCTGCTGACCAGGGTAAAATTATGAAAACATACAAGAAGTGCCAAGAATTTAATTACGGAGGCCTGTCAGCTTCCTCTCTGCTTGAGATCAACACTTTCTGTTGCCTCTTTTGAATTTCTGTATATTCTACTGCAGTAAAGCAGCTGTTGGGACTGAAGATGTTTTGTCCTTGACAGATATATAAGGGCTCCAGCAAAGCAGAAAAATAAGTGCCCTTTGGCCAGCTGACTTGGTCAGAAAAACTAACTTTGTTCTGTTGCAGAATACAAGGAGCTGTCTGCCTCCCTCAGAATTTATACCAGCTAAGCAAAGAGGAAACTCCAGTTCAAATACCTTCAGTGGACCTGGGAAGAAGACTACGTCATTCTTTATATTGTATGCAGTCATGTTAGCTTAAAGCCCCCCTCCCAAAAAAAAAAAAGAAGTAAATTCAACTCTTGAGTATATCTGTATTATTTGGGAAATCTGGAATGATATCATGGCTTTAAGGGCAGACACTGTTTGTACATGCCTGGTGTGAATTTGAGCAGCTCAGCTATATGAGCAAATTCGAGTTCTGCAGTCAGAATATGTATGTGTGATATTTCGTATGAGTATTAGGAATCATTCCAAGAAATTTTTGAGGGCAACATAAACATGGACATTTCAGGTTTACTTATTACATCACTGCCACGGAGTGGCAGCATGAACACATCTGTGTAGTGAATTCTTGAGTAAGGAAGCCCTGAAAAGATCTGATGGATGTAGTCATCTATAACAGAATAAATAAATCCTTTCAGTTTCTATACTCAGACTCTAAAAGAAATGAAGTCTACAGCATTAAAAAGGAAGGAGCTAGCTACTTTTTCAGACAAAGGAAGGAGCCATTCAACAGTAAACATAAAATTGTTCCTTAATTGTATAGCACAGAAGATACAGTGGAAAATTAGTGCTCCCAAGCTAACGCCCAGGTGTTGCTGAAATGAGTAAATTAGAAATGCCTCTATACATATTAAATGGAGGCAGAGGTGGGAAACCTAGAAGCAGAGCATTTAATCTTTGAATGAGTCAATTGATCTCTCAGTTCTTTAAAATAACACCCTTCTGTTCTGCCTTAAAGACCACTAAAAGTACATTGACATGTTTTCCCTCTCCCCAGCCAAATTAAAACAGGGAACAATGTAAAAATTTTGGAGATACTAGGAAAATAATTATGGCTTGAAAAAAGTAAGTGTAA